>NC_090071.1:10342730-10511899 GCF_038355195.1 Osmerus mordax
TCCAGTCCCTGGTGTCGGATAGTAGACAGATTATCCTATCTCTCCCCTCCATCTTGATTCTACCCCCCCCCCCCACACACACACACATATACATACACACCCTCTCTCAAACACACTCTTATGCCACATACGCTGTTTCTCTCACACACACAAACACACTGTCTTTCACACACACACACACACACTTTCTGTCTCTCGCTCTCTCAAACACACACACACACACACTTTCTGTCTCTCGCTCTCTCAAACACACACACACATTCACACTTTCTCTTTCTCATGCACACACCCTGTCTCACACACACAAACACTCTCTCTTACACACACACACACACACACACTCTCTCTCTCTCTTACACACACACACAAACACACATCCTCTCTCTCTTACACACACACACAAACACACACACTCCCCCCCCCACGCCCCCCTGCTGGTGTTGTGTCGGAGGGGAGCAGCTGGTGGGATGTCCAGTCACGGGCGGCCGGAGGCCTGTCAGAGGGGGCTAAACAGCCGCCAGCCTCGGGGAGACAGGAACCACGGCCTGTCTGTAAACAGAGAGCACAAAGCACTCGGTCAGGGAGAACACACACACACACTCTCCTCCCTCCAAATGAGAATCGCATTGACACACACACACACACAACCACACAATGAAGGACGTATGCAAACACACGCGCGCGCGCACACGCACACACACATCAGAAGAGGCAGGAAATCACAGCCATCCTCCCGGCTTTGGCTCCAGATGACAGAGGTCGACACCAGCCCTGCCACTTATCCCTGGGTGACCCCAAAACAACCGCATTCCTCCCCCCCTTCCTGGCTCTCTCCCCGCTTGGCGAGTGTTTATTGGCTCGGCGAGAAACCTAAACCCCAGCAAATGAAGCTGTCAGTCATCGGCCGTCGACGACGGTCGCACGCTGGGGTCTAGCGGGGCGGCGAGCGCGGCCTGACTGCCTGGGGAGGACCGGGAACTGGGGAGGACCGGGAGCTGGGGAGGAACGGGAGCTGGGGAGGAACGGGAGCTGGGGAGGAACGGGAGCTGGGGAGGAACGGGAGCTGGGGAGGACCGGGAGCTGGGGAGGAACGGGAGCTGGGGAGGACCGGGAGCTGGGGAGGAACGGGAGCTGGGGAGGACCGGGAGCTGGGGAGGACCGGGAGCTGGGGAGGACCGGGAGCTGGGGAGGACCGGGAGCTGGGAGGACCGGGAGCTGGGGAGGACCGGGAAGCTGGGGAGGACCGGGAGCTGGGGAGGACCGGGAGCTGGGGAGGACCGGGAGCTGGGGAGGAACGGGAGCTGGGGAGGACCGGGAGCTGGGGAGGACCGGGAACTGGGGAGGACCGGGAGCTGGGGAGGACCGGGAGCTGGGGAGGAACGGGAGCTGGGGAGGACCGGGAGCTGGGGAGGAACGGGAGCTGGGGAGGACCGGGAGCTGGGGAGGACCGGGAGCTGGGGAGGACCGGGAGCTGGGGAGGACCGGGGCACCGTTTTAATGCTTTATTGTCATCTCACATGAGTGCCCTAATGGGAAACATTGAACTGCTGCTGGTTTGTGTGTGTGTGTGTGTGTGCGTGTGTGTGTGTGCCGGCAGCCAGGGCATTTCACATGCAAGGCTCATTGCATTAGGGACATGTAGAGAGCCCTGGGCTGCCACGATCTGTAGTGTTAAATTAGTCTAGCTAAGAATGCTGCCTACTGTGATTATTATTCACACCACCCCCCCCCCACCCCCCTCTTTGTTTTCTCTTGTAAGGTATTTGCTGTAGGTGGTGTGTATGTACGTGTGTGTGTGTGTGTGTGTTGTCCTGTCAGTGCCGCCTCTCAGAAGAGGCTAGTTGTGTGCTGATCTCTCAGAGAGTGACGGGGCCACCAAGGCGCTCTCTAATGGAATGTGATAACAACCGAGACAGACACTGTACCAGCGAGCACACGGTTTCAGACAGGTACCTCTTTTAGGGAGGAGGGAGATCCCCCCAGGCACACACACACACTGCACACACACTTATGATATACACACACTCCCCAGTTATCATAGGAAAGCTGTGCCGCGTTGCCAAGTAGTGGCATTACCCTCTACTTACCCAGTGTGTGTATTTCCTAGACTTCAATGACATGATAATGATTTCATGATGCTTCTTGGAGCTACCAAAGCCTTTTCCTCACCCACTGTACGTGTTGTCAGCGGAGAAATGAAGGGTTTTTAGTTTTGTATTTTCTTTCTCTCTCTGTACGTGTGTGTCTTGTTTGTGTGTGTGTGTGTGTGTGGTGTGTGTATGCTGCATGTGTGTGTGTGCATGCTGCATGTGTGAGTGTGTGATGTGTGCATGCTGCATGTGTGTGTGTGCATGCTGTGTGTGTGTGTGTATGCTGAATGTGTGTGTGCATGCTGCGTGTGTGTTTGTGATTTTCTCCCTTACGCTGCCGTGTCCTGTGTCGTCATGGCAGCCCGACTCTGTGTCTGCCACCATTGACACCACCGCCCTCGCCTCACCACCTCAGCTCACCGCGTGTGTGTACATGTGTGTGTGTGTGTGTGGTACGTGTGTGTGTGTGGCTCCTCCTGGCCCATAGCAACTCCAGAGGCGGGGGAAGGCATGCATGCCCTGGGCAGGGGAGCAGTGGAGTGCTCTCCATTTCCTCCAGGGACACAGAGACAGTGGGGCAGTGCCCCTGCCGAGCACCCCCACCCCCCCAAACACACACACACACACACACACACAGTACACACACAAACACACCCAGGGCTTTTGTTCAGGGGCTGTGGGCCGCAGACACGTGACCAGCCTCCCTACTCTCTCCCTGGGATGGACAGGAAGGAAGGCTGGGGACATTCCGTGCAGCTAGCCCCCTCCCCCCTACACGCACACACACCACACCGATATCACCACCCTCTGCACCCCCACCCCACCCCCACTGTGATCAAGGGTTGACGTTTATACCTAAAGGCAATGCTCTCACACACACACACACACAAACCACCTTCACCTCCGAGACAGTTGTGTGGAATGTGCCGGTATCCCACGCTGTTCCAACACACTTCTCCCTCCTTCCTTCCTTCCCTCCCTCCTTCCCTCCCTCCCTCCCTCCCTCCCTCCCTCCCTTCACGTCTCATCTCCTTCCTCTCTGTCCTTCTCCACGGCGCTGTATTTAGAAGTGTCCTAAAACCTCCAGGTTTGGCTAGGTGCTGTGTACATGTGTGTGTACGTACGTGTGTGTGTGTGTGTATGTGTGTGTTGAGTGAAGACCCTCAGTGCTAAACCGAGCCTTAGCGCTCCAGGACAGGAAATCTTTTGGAGCGGGTGGCGGGGGGGGGGGGGGGGGGGGGGGGGGGGATGTATGGGGGAGTCGAAACCGTCTCCTGGTGTTCCAGCGTTGATTAAGAATGATGTCTCCAGACCATCGATCCCCGCGGCCATCGATGATCTACTTTGATCCGTCGCTGCCACTCTGATAAAAAGGCTTATCTCCCCAGTCGGGGCGACCACAGGGAGCCTACACGGGACCGGTCTGGAATCACTTCCGCCAGTGGGCCTGGGGAGGTTGGACTCCCTCCCCCCTCCCCCAGGGTCCATCTGTCACCCCTCTCCGTCCGGCCAGCTCTCCCAGACAGGGGCTCTGGGCCCCGGCTGTTGTGGGCCGTGTGTCTTTCAGCGTTGGACGCCTGTGTGCAAGGCTGGCATATCTTTTTCACTGGTGATACACGGTGGTACACGCGCCCCTCCCTCCCTGCCCCATCTCTCTCCACTGTCTCTCCTGGGGGGGGGGTGTCAGACCATTTACCATCCTCGGGGCCTACAGACATTCCCACCCCGCCCGCACTGTGCACACTCACACACACACATATTCTCTCACACACACACACAAGGTCAATAAAGGAGGAAGTGTCCACCGGTGTGAACCACGACGCCCCCCCCTCCCCCCCCCCCCCCCCCATTTCCTGGGACGTGAGGAACCCCCTGAGGTGGAGCTGTTGTCTTTTGGGGAAGGAAGGGGGGACCAGCTCAATATCCTAGTACCCCCACCCAGAACCCCCTACTGCCCCTCCCCGACCTCTCCCCACCAGGTCCATTCCTGCTCCACCAGGGCCCTTACAGGAGGGCTGAGCCCACAACTAATCCCCCTGAGGGCTGAATGCCGCTATTTACACGCCAGGGATTAGGGAAGAGATTAGCGCTATCACATCACTGGATTAGATGGAGTACCGTTCAGACCATTCTCTTCATCCAGGATGTCTCTGTCTTTCTCCTTGCTGTACCTCTCTCTCGCTCTCTCTCTCTCTCTCTCGCTCTCTCTCTCTCGTCTCTGCTGTCCTCCTTTTCTTCCCTCTGGGAGAGAGGGCTTCTGTCCAGCGACCTGGTGACCTGCCTGTCCATCTGCCGTGATGAGAACCACTGAGTGGCTCCCCTGATCACCCTGCAGACACCTGTCTGACCTCTCTGTCTCTCTCTCTCTCTCTAACGTTCCTCTCTCTGTGTCTGACCTCTCTGTCTCTCTCTCTGTCTCTCCTCTCTCTCTAACGTTCTCGCTCTCTCTCTTAACGTTCTCTCTCTGTGTCTGACCTCTCTGTTCTCTCTCTCTGTCTCTCTCTCTCTCTCTAACATTTCTCTCTGTGTCTGACCTCTCTGTCTCTCTCTCTCTCTCTCTAACGTTCTCGCTCTCTCTCTAACGTTCTCTCTCTGTGTCTGACCTCTCTGTCTCTCTCTCTCTCTAACGTTCTCTCTCTGTGTCTGACCTCTCTGACTCTCTCTCTGTCTCTCTCTCTCTCTAACATTCTCTCTCTGTGTCTGACCTCTCTGTCTCTCTCTCTGTCTCTCTCTCTCTCTAACGTTCTCGCTCTCTCTCTAACGTCTCTCTCTGTGTCTGACCTCTCTCTGTCTCTCTCTCTGTCTCTCTCTCTCTCTAACGTTCTCGCTCTCTCTCTAACGTTCTCTCTCTGTGTCTGACCTCTCTGACTCTCTCTCTGTCTCTCTCTCTCTCTCTAACGTGCTCGCTCTCTCTCTCTAACGTTCTCTCTCTGTGTCTGACCTCTCTCTCTCTAACGTTCTCTCTCTGTGTCTGACCTCTCTCTCTCTAACGTTCTCTCTCTGTGTCTGACCTCTCTCTCTCTAACGTTCTCTCTCTGTGTCTGACCTCTCTCTCTCTCTAACGTTCTCTCTCTGTGTCTGACCTCTCTCTCTCTAACGTTCTCTCTCTGTGTCTGACCTCTCTCTCTCTAACGTTCTCTCTCTGTGTCTGACCTCTCTCTCTCTCTAACGTTCTCTCTCTGTGCTCTGACCTCTCTCTCTAACGTTCTCTCTCTGTGTCTGACCTCTCTCTCTCTAAACGTTCTCTCTCTGTGTCTGACCTCTCTCTCTAACGTTCTCTCTCTGTGTCTGACCTCTCTCTAACGTTCTCTCTCTGTGTCTGACCTCTCTCTAACGTCTCTCTCTGTGTCTGACCTCTCTCTCTAACGTTCTCTCTCTGTGTCTGACCTCTCTCTCTCTCTAACGTTCTCTCTCTGTGTCTGACCTCTCTCTCTCTCTAACGTTCTCTCTCTCTGTGTCTGACCTCTCTCTCTCTAACGTTCTCTCTCTGTGTCTGACCTCTCTCTCTAACGTTCTCTCTCTGTGTCTGACCTCTCTCTCTCTAACGTTCTCTCTCTGTGTCTGACCTCTCTCTCCCTCCCCCTCTTCCTGCAGGGAGGAGCGCGCGCGCTGGATCCGGGCCAAGTACGAGCAGCGCGTGTTCTGGCGTCGCTGGGGCCCTCGGAGCTGTCTCTGGGTCAGCGATGCTGCGGGCCACGGCGGAGGGAGGACCTGCGCGCCGTGGTGCTCCTGCTGGCCCACGGCACCCGGGAGCAGGTGAACGAGACGTGCGGCGAGGGCGACGGGCGCAACCGCCCTGCACCTGGCCTGCCGCAAGGGCAGCGTGGTGGTCACGCAGGCTGCTCATCTCTGGGTGAGGGCCGGCGCGTTTTGTTCCCTTTGACTTAGTCTGTTCAGGGAGGGAAAGTCGGGGCCACCGTGTATCCCCCCCCCGACCGCAGACCCCTGTGTCGGGGACGCCGCTCGATGTTTGGGGGTGTTTGGGGGTTGCCGTTGCGTTTGTGGCTAACAGAGACTTGTGTTCTTTTTGTTTTGTTATTTTTCCATCATCCTTGTCTCCCGTCTCTCCACTCTTACCCTTTCTTTCTTTCCAATCCTCCTCTACCTTCATCCCTCCCCCCCTCCCCTCTCTCGCTGGCGTCTTTAGTACGGAGTGGACATCATTGGCGCGGGACCGCCCACGGCAACAGCGCGCTGGCGTACGCGAGGCAGGCCAGCAGCCAGGAGTGCGTGGACACGCTGCTGCAGTACGGCTGCCCCGACGAGCGCTTCCCCCCTCATGGCCACGCCCAACCTGTCGCGGCGCAACACCAACCGCAACAACAGCTGCAGCAGCACGGGCCAGCGCCGCGCTGATATGAACAGCGCCCGCCCCCCCCCCCCCCCCCCCCCCCCCCCCCCCCGCCCCGGTACTGGCACCCCCACAGTGCCTCCCCGGACGGAAAGACCTAGAAAAACACACACCGCCGTAGCCACGCGTGCTAGAAAAGGGAGGAGGGGGGGGAAAACCGCAACGCCCCACTCCCTAAACGTGTGACTCGTTCGAAAGTGAGACTTTGAAAGCCACGACGGTTTGGGAGACACAGATGGATGAACAGTTTTGGGAACCACTACTTCTGCACTCCTGTTGTTATACCTTTAGCTAGCCCCCCCCCCATTACCTCTTGAACCCTGGACCTCCTCCTAAACCACTAGTCGCTCACACACTCTTGTTGAAATTGTAGATGATGGTAATGACTCTTCAGTGGTAATTCTCCCGTCCTTCCTTTCTCTCTCTCTCTCTCTCTCTCTCTCTCTCTCTCTCTCTCCTCTCTCTCTCTCCTCTCTCTCTCTCTCTCTCTCTCTCTCTCAAACACACACACACCTGCATATACACACACCTCTAGGATCCTGAGACAGCATTGGTCCAGGTTATCCAGTCCCTCACATGGCCGTTTTTCCTGTATGAAAGCATTGTTGAAGTTTCTGCATCCGGGTTAAGCCCCGCCCCTCCTCCGCTATCCGGGTTAAGCCCGCCCCTCCTCCGCTAGCTCACTTCCTGCCTGCATGTTAGTCAGAGCCTTCTGGGTGGGGGTTCCTACCCCAGCGCCCTGCTAGCTGGGACCTGTGGGAGGGGCCAGGGACCCCCGTCCTCACCTGGATGTCCAGTCTCCTGCTGATCCCGCCACACTGTACCCCACGGGAAGCCCTCTCACACACACGTCACACTGCCCTCCCCACACACACATGTACACACATACGTAACACTACTGTCCCCACACGACGCAATACCTTACTCGGTCTTACTCTCTTAGTGTGTTCATGTTCCACAGTGCACCGTCAGTGGTTCCACCTAGCAGAACTCTGACTTGATTTCAGTCTATTATGTGAACGCCCCCCCCCCCCCCCCACACACACACACCTGTACCTTTTTTAATGTGAACAGTATCTCGATGTAAAAGTTTCAAAAAAGAAAAGGCAACAAAAAAAAAGACATTTTAAGAGGAAAAAATACGTAGTTCAAGATATCGCCTCAAGATATTTCTTAGGAACAATTAAAGTGTGATAGGATAGCATGTCTTACCCATAGACCCTTTCCCTTCCTGCGCCTGTTAATTTAAACGAGCATCTTTCACGGTGTCTGAGTTGTGTATACTATCTATCTCATTGTGCATTGCTGGACCAATGGATACATGTATAAATGAATACCTACGAAACGTTTCAAATTGTTATTGTCAGGCTCAGGGAACAGAGACTGTCAATTCCATGCATGTATCTGGAAGCCCCGTCATCTGACTGTCCTCATACTCTTTTGGTTTTTACTCCCAAGTACATACCCATGCTTGTTCGTACATTTGTGCAAAGCTGATTATTTGACAGACGCTCAAAAACCAGCCGCAGCTGTTCAGATTCCACACAGTCACACAGATCAAAAGGGAATTTAGCTTTTAAAACATTGTTTATCACTGTTGTTTTTTTATCACCTTGTTTTGCATTTGTCTTTTTTTTTTTTTTTATCAGTTCATAAATGACATATTGTAAGCTGGTTCCTGCACGGACAAATCATGATGCTTTTGTGTTTGTCAGAAACAAAGGTTGGGAGGAATGCTGGTGTGATGCCCTTCAGGGGTGTTCACTCCCACCTGAAGGGAACCATAAACAAGTGTTAACATAAGCTTTCACAGTGAACTTGTAGCACCTTCGGAAGTATACGGACTTTAGTGTCCAAGCGATTTCAGTTTTTTTGAAGTTGTGTATTTGTCGGAGCCTATTCTGCCAGTCGTTCGAGAATAATCATGATTCAGAGGGCATAGTCAGAGGGTTTCACCGGAACCTCTCTGGTCTGACAGGCGAGATTTCTTTCGTGTAGGCGGAGTGTTTTTCTTCTGCTCTGTGGTGGTTCTGGTGCTTTCTACCCTGATATCACCCGAGGTACTAAGCCTGGGTCTTCCTCCATCCTTTAGTTCTGAACCAACATCTTTTCATCACATCTTTTCTTTCCAGTCTCTGCGTCCTGCACGCCTCTTGCTCAGTTATTCAATGCAAAGGGCTTTTCTCCGCTGAAATCCTACTCCGTGTAAATATGATCCTTTCTCTCTCACGCCGTCTTTCTCGGCCGTTCTTCCGCTCTTGAAAGCTTGTTTGCTGGTGACGTCACGGGAGCTAGAGGCCGCGGGGTGTTTTTCGGTTGTGCGTTGTTTTGTTATTGTGTCTCCATCTCAAGGTTTTGAGTGGAGGAATTGCCGATGCACGACGCGGTTGAAACGTGGCGACCTCTCGGAGGGGAGGAGCTAATGCAAGGCCATGCTGTTGAACAGGGACGTTGTTCCGCACGGGGACTGTCAGGACAGGCCGCTCTTTTTTGGGGGCCAATCGGTCTCTCGACTCTGCCCTCGATGCACTGTGCTGTGGTGCAGCCCACCCTCCCTGCACGTCTCCCACGACACACCGGAACACGCGTCTTGGATGCGGGACGCGCACCTTGAACCCTTGAACCCCCCCCCCCCAGCATCAAATGCTGCCCTATTTATGACGCTCTAGCCCTCCAAGTCACCCCACTCCCCTCTCCCTCCCGTGTGTGTCGGGTCTGCGCTTGTGTCAAGGGCTAAAGAGAGACTCCTGATTGACTTTGTATTCAAGCAATATCCAGGCACGGGCCCTGTTGATGGACGGCCAGATGGACTTCGCGCCATTCATAAGCATCTCCACCGGTGTGTGTCGAGGCGCCGCACGTCAGACACACACGCTGCAATATCCCCCCATTCGCTTCCACCAACACACACACACACCGGCCACGCGCTCCTCTCTCAACCCGGTGACATGTTTGGAGATCGGACCACGTGACAAAGGAGATCCCTCGCTTTTATCTCTTCCAGTTTCACTTTTTGTGTTGGTTCCCGCGCCACGAAAGAACACGAACGCGCACCTACCCCAACGTACCTTCCTCCGCCTCGTTTGACCTGGTTGCCATGCCACCACACCCCTCGAAGGCCTGCATTGGAATGTGAATATTGAATGAACCCCCCCCCCCCCTCAGCCTGACTCGTCCAACGTGAATAACCCACGTCGCTTCTGGATGTCTTCTGTTTCTTAACTTATATTGGGATGAGGACCTTCCCTGCTTGGAGCAGAGAAGGTCCTGCGTCTTTGACCAAAATGCACTACGTCTCCAGGGTTGGTTCTTAACGCGCACCCTGCCCTCCTTGTCCATGACTCTCCTCTCCAGTGGAGGGCCTCTCCCCGTGAATGGATGTGTGTGTAGATTTCCCATGTGCCCTTTTCCTCCAGTTCTAAACTGGCAGTGTTTTTTGAACAGTCTGGCTGTTATGAAGATATGAGGCCAACATAGTTATTAGGTACACCCCTCGTTTGTGTTTGAGTTTAGCGTTGAGTCTCTCCTTTTGAAATTCCTCTTCCTTCTTATTCCTGTTGTCGAAAGGTTGTACAGAACACTGTCCATCCAACAAATTAGCAAGCATCAAGAATAAATCTTTTTGTTGTTGTTGTTGTTTTTTTTACATGATGCAACACCCGGGTGTCATCACGTCATTGGTTGAGCCAAACCCGAGGTGTCCTTGTGTTGTCCAAGTAGGAGAATGGATTGCATGAGCATGGTTTAGAGAAGCCCCGCTGCTCAACAGACAGCAGGTGGAACTGGTATGGCCCGCTAGGGAGAGAACATAGGTTAGTGGGGAAAAGGTGCCGGCCATAGATGGGGACCCCATGTCAGTCTTAGTTTGTGTTGTTCCCTCACGGGGCAGACCACGCTTGTACGCCCGTAGACGCTTAGACACTCGCCGCCATCTCTACACCGCTCTCCTCCACATGTACATAGATCTAAACATAGAAGTAAAGAAACACTCAGTATGGTCATTGTTTCTGTTCGGTTCCGTTGTGTGTTTCGTTACCTCATCGTGGTGTGTTTCCTCCAGACCTCCCAGCCCTGAGAGGGGAACCTGAGAGGGGAACCCAAGGTTTATTTATGGACGTACCGTGGGGTCGCACCGCGGTACCTTAATAGGGAGGACCTCTCCAAGTTTGGGATTTTTGTATATTGTTCAGTTATCCAGTCCATCCATGTTTATTATGACTTATCATCTGACACGCTATTGTTCTTATTGTCATTGTTATTCTAATTATTATTATTATGATATTGAGTTTGTGTCAGCTGTACAGTACTGTGTTGAAAAATTATACCTACTACAGAGTCTTCTACTCTAATGTGTCTCTTTTCAATAAAGAAAAAAATAATGCTTCTTAATATGTGATTATATATGCGTTTATTAGATTCTGTGTTTGTGTGTGTGTTTGTGTGTGTGTGTGTGTGTGTGTGAGAGAGAGACAGAGAGAGGGGTGTGCAGATGAAGGTGTTAGACCAGGGGGCCCTGTGTGTTTGCTGCTGGCTGTAATTGGATAATACCCTTCTAATCCCTCTTCAGCCTGTGTTGATCAGGAAGGGGCCAGGGGAGCCACCAAACACCCAGGGAGGGGGGGGGGGGTGGACACGGACAGGGGCTGCCCTCACAAAGACTCTGGCACAGGCAGGGACAATAGGGCCACGGCAGGTCAGAGACAGCAGATGTAATTAAATAGATTAGACCGGGGAGAGAGGAAAAGAGCAGCAATGGGAGGTGGCTATCAAAATACTGCTAGGTTCTGTGCTTAACTTTCTGTCTTTGTATCATAGTTATCTTACATTCTTTTATTGATTTTTTTGCATTTATTTTTGTATTTTTTTGGGGGGGGGGCAGTTACTTACAGTGTTATATCATAGTGCAGACTATTCACTGAGTCAAGACTGTAAATTGGCATGTTGAAAGGGGATATACACATTAAAGCAGGTGCCTCATGTCCTGTATTGAGAATCCCATACAGTCCGCGTAGTCTTTCATGAGGGGAGGAATGTTTAGTAGTTGAGCCGGACATTATCTGACAGTGTCAGAGCGCAAACGACATGGCTTCTCTAGCACCAGAGCGCTCCCAGATACAAACCCCATTATGAATGCAAGAGGAGCACCCAAATGAGGCGTGAACTTGCCCCCACCAGGGTGTCAGGCTCATTCATAGAGATACTGAGAGACGGGCAGACACCTAAAGCGTATCTGCGCCCAAGACAGAGCTCGGTGTTTCTGGCCTTCAGAAACACCATATTACAGATAGTTTTGTCGTTGCATGTGCCTTGCTAATACTGCCAATATAGACTTCTTCGCATGTTAAACTATAGGCTACATAATCATATGGAACGCGCTGTTTTTCATTAAATGACGACGGAAAGAAGGATAGGCTCCTACTGTATTCAGACTTCTTGAGGGGAAAATGTACCTTCTATACAGCCACTGTGTGTGTGTGTGTGTGTGTGTGTGTCTTTAAAATATCTTATAATGTAAATGTGAAATGTTTTTAGGCCTACACTTAGCCTTATTGATATGTGAGATGGGCAATAGAAGATAATTGCATATAGGCCTATATACCATATTTAGGAATCAGCTTTCATTGACACGTTACCCCATTATCATAATGTATTTTTTAGAAGTGCCAGTTTGGTCAGTTGAATAGGCTACATTTATTTGGTACATATTTTCCCAGTACAAATTTTGTCAGTAGCTACTGATCAGATAAACATTGAATGTTCTGCATTTGTCAAGCGATGTAAAATGCTGTTTTATTTTTTCCTTTAATTTGGGATATAACAATTTGACAAATGATCCTGCCTATGTAAACGGTGTAGTCGTTTATAAAATAAATATGAACTCTCATTTATGCTGCACAAAGTTGTGGAAAGCCTACTCGGTTAGATCTCGATTTTAATTAATATCATGGAAAGTAATTTAAGCAAGTTAAATCGTTAGATCAGCAGGTCAGCTCGACAACAGGTCACTGGACAGAACTCATTAAGTAAAAAAATCTTCTTGATCCATATTGCATCTGTCTTATTGTATGTTATGTATTTTATTTAAAATAACAGCATATGCCTACAAACCTCTTTGCTCACCAGTAACATATCAAATGAGAATATGTCAAATTGAACTTGTGAACATGATTAATTTCCCTATTTGTAACAGCTTAGGCCTAGTCAATCAATGCCTGTAGGAATCCCTAGTTTTATGAATGCATTTATGTACTCTTTTCTTTAAAGAAAATCTAAAATCTAATCGGCCCAGCACCATAAACTATTATTTTAATGGTAGCGTAGTCGTGTTAGCATAATGGAAAAAATGTTTACGTTGTGTAAAGAAGGTAGTCTATGCAGGCAAACGCGCATGTGGCAAATGCATATATAAGGCCTATTCATTTCCAGCAGCGTTCTCGGGCCAATGCCTATTAGGACACGCTAGTCTCAGGGCGCGCTCTCCATCAGAATTAATCATTGGGGGTTAATTTGAAGCTCAGACAAGTTGCTGTTAATTTAGTGCGAGAGGGACACGGTAGAGTGAAAAGCTGAGGTCCCGGCCAATCCCCTCGGGGCTCATTTATCAGCCAACCGCGACGGCCTGGCTTGATTACAATTTGCAAAAAAATTCATTAGAGTTAGAGCAATTGTCAGATCTCTCTCTCTCGCCATGTGAGATTCAGCCCGATAAAGCGAAATCTGAGTGCCAGATTTTGTGTTCTGTAAAATCAATTACATGTAGCTTAAAAACAATTCGAATTAATCAAACTCCATTTTTTTCCCTTGAAAGGTTTGTAGCGCATACGAGGGCACTCAGTGAAAATGTGCCTGTGTGTGTCAGTGAGAGCTCATCTGTGGGGATGTCAGTGCTGAGGCTTAGCGCAAGCTGCCCTCATAAATCTGCGCTTTGCAATAATTCACTCTTTCTGTAGGGATGACGAGTTGGGATTTCAGATGAATAAAAAATGCGCTTGGAGAATTTTAAACAATGAATCACCAAGGCAAAGCTAAAGGGCTATATTTACAAAGATTGGAAATAAGATCATTCACCCAGCTGTTACATTATTGGCGCATCAAAGCGACCGCACTTAACAATTAAATTGTCAGGGCAAGGATGGAAAAAGGTCTAGGATTTGGAAAACAGTAGCTTATTTACACTTATCAATAATGATAAATCAACTAGTCTACAGACAGACAACTTTTAGTTCAACGTTTAACATGGTTTCATATTCATTTGTCTTAATACTTTCCCAGTCGAGACGGCCTTTTAGCTTGGTATTTTCCGGAGACACTAGACAGCCTCAACGATGAGCACGGTGACGCCTCAGAAGCCAGGGGAATACGCTCGCTCTGTTTTATAGATGCGCAGTCTCAGACAACTATGAAAATTAAGGTGAAACATTACCAATATTTAGATTACTAAAAGAAAACTTGTTACACAGAATTGGCATTGCTACTAAGATAAACCAGGTAGGCCTACGCTTGTAGATGAAATACAAAAATGTATATCTTAAGATTTAGTCCATATAAAAAATATATTTTACACTAGTGCTTCAAACGGTGTAGGCCTATTTGGCTCACCAGGCGTATAGCCTAAAATATAGAAGCGAACAAAAAAAAGGCTACAAGAACAAAAATGTTCAGACCATAGCTCGAGTCCCATGTGGTTAACGTTGTTGGTAGGCTACATTATATTCTGTCGATTATATAATCCAAAACCATTCAACATCCATTCAAAAAACATTCACAACACTTTTTAAGAGTGAATATTTATGGGAAACGAATTGGCGCGCTGGGACTTGTCAAACGGCACTTGTGGGCAGGGGGCGGGCCACCATCCCCGTGTTCCCGTATCAATAAGGCGTGTGCTGCAAGGTAAGGCCGGAGATCAAGGCTGACACCGGGCCACGACCTCTCTAAACATCCATACTCGTGACGTTTCTCTCTGCAGGGAATTAGTGATCCTCAGTGCGCCTCACCTTGGGCTTTCATTTACCTCGGCTGTTACACACCCCCTGTCATAACACGAGATTACGTCGGCCAGCGAGATCTTCTTAAACATATCCAGAACTTGACATGCTTCAGGTTGATATACTCTATCATATGCGATGAGGTTGGCCTTAATTTCGGAGGGTGGTTGGGAGCAGCGGGAGAGAGGTGTAAAACTGTCACCTCCTCGCCAGCCGTGGCCTACTGTCGACTAGATCAACAGTTTACCCTGCCTCTTCAATAACTGTAGTCCTAGACACAAATGGTGAAGGAAAGAATCACTGCCATTTAATTTAAATCGTTTTCTTCTGGGAACATATATATGCCAAATTATAAATGTTAATAATGTAGCCTATTATTATTAATAATCATTCAAATTATTGTTAGATGACAAATTGATGTGCATTCATTGACTATTCTATGTCTGCAACGGAGGGTAACATCCCTTTTTATTTATCAAAACAGTAATTGAATCAAACTAATTAGCCTATTGGCTGTTTGCCTTGAAGCATTTTGTTGTCACGTGAGGCCTACATAATGAATCGAAATAAGTGGACCTATTTCATATTTGTACTACTAAAATAAACCCAGAAATTATGCAGCCTGTTGTTCACTGCCATTGACGAAAATATTATTTTCAAAAACAAAACGATACAGTTCTGAAAACAAACAAGAAACAACAAATAATTGACATAAACGTTAATGGGTTTGCTTTAATGCACACTATAGTATTTAATCAATACGTTATGGAATGTTAGTTACTTTTGTACAATATTAAATAAATTAGCAGCGTGCTTCCTGGATATTGAAAATGTCACAAGGAAGAAAAAGAAAATCCCAGCAACCACAGAGTAAAAATCAATGACTGAGAGGTGAATGGTGGATTTGTTTGCCTGTTTATCTGAAGAGTGAGTAGGTATAGGATGAAAAGATATGTTAAAAACAAAATACAAACTATAAAAGTGCTCCTTCTGGGAGAGTTTATCATTCTGATTGTGTTCATTCTGAAAAACACCAGCGGGTTTCTGAATACGACCTAAGCTTCTGTAGCACGTCAAAAGATAAAAACAAAACAAAAGACAAACATAGGCTATAATGTTGACATATTGAAATGTACAATTTTGTTTGTGTGTTATGTCCTCAAATTGGTCCCATGTCGATTATATTTATGGTCCTCCTTGATATTTACATGCGCCTCGGTGATAAATTTGTCACCATGTGTTTTTTTGTCCTCTTCGTATAGTCATTTAACAGACAGTCTCACCATCGACGGATCGATTCCGCAGTAAAGCAACACATGTAACCATCAATTCATTTAAGGGTGCCCTCTTCACTTGTCATTCAGTGATTCTCCGGAGTATAAACTTGGTGTGGGCATTGTATTAGTGTCTATGCCAATCATTTGCGCCTTTTTGGGTGTGTTAAAAAGTATGCTAAAATCAAATTAATCTGTATTTTGGTCCACCGTTTATACCTATAACGTAAACAATATTATGGTCTGGCTTGCTCTAACTGTTGGTGCTGACTCCTTATTGCAAAGCGGCTCACGTGCACAGGAATGGGTACCACAATTTTGGGGTTTCTAGAGGGTTCCCCGGTTTTGGAGTTAACATTGCCAGCCTTGACGCGTTTCCACTTAGCCCTCCGGTTCTGAAACCAGATCTTGACTTGCACTTCGCTGAGCTTTAAGGCATGAGCGATTTGTGAGCGTTCCGTTAAAGACAGATATTTCTTACAGTGGAATTCCTTCTCCAGTTCTAAAAGTTGCTCACTCGTGAATGCCGTTCTCCTCCGTCTGTTCTTGCCGGTAGATGTGGTGCTGCCAGCCCCACTGGAACCGTGGATTCCTTCGTCCAGGCCGCCATTACCGTCGCCGTCCTCTTTCTGACACATCGAGTTACCCGTAATGTTGTCATCAGAGCTATAGTCTAAATCGCTGTCCATTGAGAAGCTCTCATCTTTTCTATTGCACTCGTCCTCCTTGGCATCTTCTTTTCCATGGGCTCTGGCTGGAAAATAGGAAAAGAAAAAAAGGTTTCTAATGAATGCGCATAATATGGAACAGTAGTGTTGCTGCGGAACTTCAAAGGCAGAATAGGCTAAAGGATTTAATCTAAGACAACTTGTGTGCTGTATGCAGTTTTAGTATTTTGTTTCAAGAGCACATTTAGAATGTAAAGTATCGCGTAATTACGCAAGAGCAGGCTGTCCAAATGGCAATTGTAAATAGCATATTCATCGTCATTCAACGTTTTTCATAGCCGGACAATATTTCGCACAACATGTTCTGTTCAAAAGATGGACAAATGACAAAGAGCATCATCTTATAACTTGTCGTATAGGCTTACAATTCATATTTCTATTTTAACAAGTGGTCTATGATTAAGCTATATCTGGCGCTATTGAAATCATTCAAATTAAAGTAATATGAAGTCATTTTAAACAGTTTCTAGAAAACAGTAGCATATCGCATCAAAATTGTAATTGGAGCTTTTAATAAAGTATTCTTACACATCACATTTTTTTCTGAAATCCATCCAAAACATAGTTTTGCGAAAAGTCATAGGCTATATTATATTATTTTTGTGATTTCGTTTATTCTGAGGGGAAATAAATGTGGGTGCTCTCACATCGGCATCCTGGATGACAACAAGATAAAGAAGGCTTACCCGTGGATGATTGCAGTTGATCTGAGTCGTGGAAGGGTGGTAGCGAAACGGATTCCTTCCCTAGAAAAGTCTTTCCGTCATCACCATCCAAACGAATGTCCTGAGTTTTGTCAAAAACTGCGTGAAGTGACTGAGATCCGAACTTTCTCGCCGCCTCCTGATGCTGCTGCGAGGTTGAGAAGCCACCAGGAAGAGTAGCCATGAGAGTGGAAGTAAGCGCCATGCCCTGAGCCAGGCTCGAGCAGAACGTATTCTGGAGGCTGGGAATCTGATGGTGCGGATGACTAGCCGGGAGACCCTGCTGAAGAGCGGACTGGGATAGGGTAGGGGGCGGCGGAGGGGGCGGCGGAAGCACCACTGACCTGTACGGCATAAACATTGGGTAGCCGGTGTACACAAAATGTCCCGGGCTGGGCTGTGGTGGCCCGCCGATCAGAGAGTCGATGCTGAAAGCAGTGGTGCTTCCCAGTGGGCGCTGCATCATCATAAACGACGGACTAAACGCTGCACTCATATGATCAGATGAGAGTAATGTCAACAAAAGAAATATTACCGTAGACAAGAAAGCGTGCTGTTTCGCAGGACTGCCTATAGCCTTCGCAACCAATTTCACAGTCGTGATATTGGACAGACGGACGATTTTATGAAATTAGTAATCCCGTAGTTGATGGTATGTTTTTGGCTTGTGAATAAAACCATCCCATCAATATTGCGTCAACACAATATTCAGCAGTTTAGAACAGTACCCAGGTCGGGTACCAAGTAAAGAGAGGTGAAGAAAAAGTATTTGAGCAACGCATGAGATCCGTTTTGGTTTGTCTTGTGGATGAGGTGGCGAGGTGTGCAGTTCTTGTGCCACTCAAAATCCTCGCGCTGTCACAGACGCTTGTATCATTTCAAGACCAATCTCTTCAATTTGGCACGGCTCGCTATACGCGCATATTCTAAGATCACTCTTAGAGAGTGAAATAGTGCTGTTCCGTTCAACAACATCCAGATGTTCACCAATGAGTTTAAATTCCGCTCTCTCCGTTTAATCGCCCCCTCTCCGCGCAAGGACCACCCCTTTATCACGTTCTTGAATTTCATTGGTAGACGTTAACCCATGAGGGCTTGCTTTGGTCTCGTGAATAAATGCCAATTACATGGATCTTCTGAGCTCAAGACATGCTCCCATAGGAACACATGGCCAATAAAAATGTGCTTTCGACATTCAGTAAATCCGAATTCTGTCCATTGGCCTTTGCATGCAAAATAGCACAATGAACAATGTGTTCGTATGTTTGTATGTGTGCGTTCACGGCCCTCCAACTCTTGCCCAACAATAATCTACCTATGCCCAATTTATGATCCGTAGTCTTCTCACTACTGGCGGACACAACTACCCTTCACTTGAACTAAGGTATGAAGCGAGATAGAGTGCTTCCTCGCCTGTGACACTTCATCATATCCTAGTCGCAGCCATGTCGAGCCTGAGGCAATCCCCAGTGAATTATAAACTGTAATTCATCTCCCCTAGCCACTGCTGTTACTGTGTGTTGATACACAGGAGATGGAATTAGTCTCCACGAGACTATGGGGCCACACGGTGATGCTCCGATGCGTGTCAAAGTACTTTGATCCACAATACAATGTCTGGATAGGATGATCATAGTCTGCAAGTGGAAACATTGTAGACTACCAACAAAAACAATTGCAATTTGTTTCGATGTGTATGCAGTCATGTGAACAGACTAAAGTAATGAATATTTACATATTAAATCTGTGTATTTTACTTATAGTTAGCCTACGTTTTGGGGGAATACAATTATTCACTTTATTGTGATTAATTCGTATGTTGTAATGATTTCATGTTGCTGGAGGATTTTTGTTTAGAATATCGGTGAATGCGTAGTCTCAATACCATGTGAGTAGTCTAATAAGTTGTAAAACTTCTCCAAAATAAATTTAGATGCTATGTACCCCTATTCATTGCAGTTGTGCTCGAGTTAAAATAAACGAATAAATAAATCAAAGCGGAGGGTATTCATAAGCTTTAGTCTGGCGGGTTATGATCCCCAAAGTAATCCAAACTGTGCCACGTTATAAAGGGGGTGGCAATGAAATACTCTGTGAAATCATATTCGGGGTCCTTCCCTTCCCTCACCTAAGACCAGATCCATGCCTATTGAGACAAACCAAGGGCATGCATGACCCCCACACATCGCTCCAGGGTCACCAGGACACGTTCTCATTAAAGACTGCCTGATCCGCAACTGCAATGCAGACATTAAATAGCAGTATTTTTCAATTAGGGCTGACAAATTCAATCAAAATTCCATAGATTAGGATGAAATGAGGCATGGGTCATTTACAAGGGAATTTAATTGCGCAGCCATTAGACAAATAGTACAGCAGTCACTGTCTCATTATCAATCATGTGGAGGCATCAATAGTAAAAGGCTGTAGAATGGGGGGTGGGGGTGGAGAAGGGAGTGTGTGGGTGTGTGCGTGTTGTGTGTGTGTGTGTGTGAGTGTGTGTGTGTGTGGGACGTGTGTGTAACTGTGTGTATGGGCTCATGTTCTCTGCAGTGCCACCACTGCAGAGCAGCTAATAAATACCCTCTTTTGCACTTATAAATTATCCAGTTTAATTAACAACGTGGATTATGATTGGAATATGATTTAATTAAACCTTTTCTGCATGCAAGTGAGCAGGCCCATCCATTACACCCGTAGAAGGGGAGGCTAAGTACGGACTAAATGAAGCTCAGCTTCTCAGAAGGGTTTACCGATATGACATGAAGTAATAACATCAAATACCACAACATACGACAATCGCAACTAATAACTAAATAATTCAAAAAGGATCCGCAAACGGTAATGAAACTACAAACAGTCCATTGAAGTGTCACGACAATGACCCCAACATCTGAACATTCACTGTTAGTTTACTGGTATGAGAGTAGGCCTATAAGTGGAGGGGACGGAATGGGCAAAGCAATTACATAGATGCTTTATACCTGCTGGTCGAAGTTGGAAGGAGGGGAATGGGTTCTGAAATGTAGCCGCCGGCGTTGGACCGTTCAACATTATTTTGATTGTTTCGGACTCAACCTTTTCTTCCGCATTTAAATGTCACCAATAATTCATTCAGTGGAGTACTTCCTTTTACAAAAACACATATTCAGTTGTTTGACTCAGTCTCAGTTTGTTGGCCCAGTCGTGGAAAACCACGTTTATGTTTAAGAGTTTCAACTATTTTCCCCCTCAAGGAGGCTCAGATCAATGGACATTTAGACTACCATTGGATTTTTGATTATTAAAGCTTAAACGAATGAAATTGATTTAACTTTAAGTGCGCCCCAGACGATGACTGATCTATCGAGAGAAGAGGCCTGATCTACAAACGGCAACTCTTCAAGAGGATTGAGTTTCTGAAATATCTCGAGAAACACA
This sequence comes from Osmerus mordax, assembly GCF_038355195.1. Taxonomy (NCBI): domain Eukaryota; kingdom Metazoa; phylum Chordata; class Actinopteri; order Osmeriformes; family Osmeridae; genus Osmerus; species Osmerus mordax. The sequence goes on from NC_090071.1 coordinate 10,363,286, forward strand.
ACTCGTTGAGTATTGACCCACAGCCAGTTTCTATGGGCTGTTACGGCTTACCACACCATCCATTCTAAAAACAATCAATGTTTGGCAAAGGGAAAGATTTCAGTGATCCAAACATCGTGTGTTTATACCTGATAGTAGGCCTTGTAGCCTACCCCCCCCCCCTCAAAAAAACGAAACACAATAAAAAAAAACATTTGACTGAAAACAATGATGACCAGAGTTGTTTCATGTTTAAATGAGGTAGGCTATACGCAGAGTGCACAGCATGATATAAGAATATGACACGGTCGAATTCCTCTTGCTCTATTAAAGCAGAGAGATTGGGTGAAGCATCAGTGATCAGCGCCTCCGGGGCAAGTCTCTTAACCAAATGAACCACACGGAGGACGCAAGACAAATGACACACACCAGAATTACTTACCACTGCTGTGCTCTGTGAATAGGTATCCCACTGCAATTTATCGGTACAAAACAATCACATTAATCCACACCGCACTCTGCAGTTACAGAACGGTACTACACCAAGGGGCTGTGGGCAGAAAAGCCTCTGTCAGGCTCGTAAATCCGACCCCTTTATGAATAGGCTGCAAGTTAAACCGACACTGAGCATCTAGCCTTACCCCAACTATTTTATTGTTTCATTGCAGTGTGATTTGGGTTGACTCTTGGTGTTTGGGGGGTCTGTGGTACTTTTACAGTGCCATAGAAAGAAATTGGTGTGTTCTAACTGTGTAGATTAAAGCCTAGTCTTTTAGACATTTTAAATGATGATGCCCACAGGCTACTATTGAAGGTGATGAAGATTAGAATACAATCAGGCGGGTTGAATACAGGACCGGGAGTTGGGGCTAAGCTAAGCTAATTTGGATTGAAATACATTGAATAATGGGCTGGATCAACCTCGAACGGCGGGCGTCATTCATAAGCATCCATCACAAAAGCATCAACGTTTTACGCACATAAAGACGCGAAACAGATGGCGACGTTGGAGGTAATAACAGTCATTTTCTTAGCCTTCTTTAGCCACAAAGTAAAATGAAAAAAATGAAAAGACACTGAAGAGATACAACTGACATTTGAACCTTTGCTCTGAGAAACATATGGTAAATTATCACCCCCGATGCGGCAAACCCTGAGAATTAGAGACATCCGAGCGCAAGATAGACACGGGTTCATCTTTCCAGACGGTCACTTTATAGTCACGCCTGCCCCAAAATACATATAGGAGAGCCTCAGACAAGCTAATTAGATCTGTTCACCTTTAGCCCCACTCCCACACAGACTAAAAGACAGTTATTTAATAATTACACCCTTAATTACTGTTACAATCAACTAGACCGAAATAGAACGAGAGTAGACTGCAGCTAAAATTGGGTTAGAGCTGTGCTCATTCCCCTGGTTTCCTTCAAGTTAGCTCATGTCTGGTTTCATTAGGAGCTTGAAGGCGCCGCAAAAATCCACTTGTCTCCTCGTCTGGGACATGGTATCATGAGGTCCTTTTATCCCTAACAAGTGTCTTGAAAGGACACATGAATGAATCCCTCCTTTTTCTCGTTCACAGGAAGTTTCTCTCCCCCTTTCTCATGGAAGAAGTCATTCAATTTCCCCCTTCCCGGTAATGAAAAGAAGTGTTCTGACATTATATGGAGGTGTTAAATCATTATAGTCGATTCAGTATTTCAAGAGGGGCCCTAGACTGCTTTGACTGAATCTTATCAAACAATATGGACTATTTTAAATGCATTCTTCCAAGATTTGACGTTTGTTGGCCTACAAGTGTTTTGAAATGATCATAATGTGGGATGAACGCCTGCTTGCATACAGCCTACTCAGCGTGATTAATTGGACCGCAAATGCTGCTTCAACACAGGTCCACCAGCTAGCTGTAAACAATCCAATGAAATGATTTGCTCTAGGTGTAACGTCAATGGGATCTCATGCGTGTTTGTATGAACTGTATGACCACACGTTGCCGTGCACACTGTCTGGCTCTCTGCAGGAACCGTGGATGTGTCCATGGTGCTGGTGGGGAAAGAGCTGTGACAGATAGCTGGCCAAATCACAGCCAGCATTTAGTTCTGCTTCATTGTGTCAGGTAAGAGCCACTAATGAAGAGTGAACCACTGTGGGGCGAGTCACATTGGTGGAGAGGGGGAGAGAGAGAGGGCGAAATGGAGAGAGAGAGAGAGAGGCGGAGGTCGGGATTGGCCCGGGCGTGAGAGAGAGAGAGAGTGTGTGAATGTGTGAACATGGGTGTGTGAGGGAGCAGAAAGATAGAGCCACATTAGAGAGAAGGGAGGGGGGGGGGGGTTCAAGAAGAGAACGAAAGAGAGATGGGAAGTCAACAGTGACGTTAACCCCTGGACAGGCGGACGTTTGATGAAGCGTAGTGCGTCCGACTCCCCGCACGGTGGATCCAACATCATTAGCCAGGAGAGAGACAGTATGTTTCGGCCCGCGCTACCGCTAATGAGCTCTCGCTCCTCATCCCTCACAGCGTAATTAGCGCGAGGCCAGTACTCCAGACTCACTCGCCGCTAATGGAGTGAGCAAGAGCAGAAAACGAGGACTATTAGCTTGGCCCATGAATCCCCCACATCGCACTGTGAGTCCCTAAAAACACCATCATCTTCATCCTTCAAGCGCTCAGCATTCACTTCCTTCAGATTCCTCTGCGTTGGGAATCCGAGCATGGTCTCGTACGCGTCGAGCCCCGGCGAGGTAGCAGGACAGGAATCCGTGCCCATGTAGGTGACATCGAGGAGGATCAAAGAGAGTTAAAAGGTGAAGGATAATGGGAATGTGTGTGTGTTTAAATGAGAGAATGTGTGGTCTGGATCTGAAGTCGGGTGACAGGGGGCGGGGGTAGGGGGCGGGGACCTGTAATGGCGATGGTTGGCAAGGTCACCAAGGTGATTGGGCCCATGATCCAGTGATGATGACATCAGGGCCTCAAGGTTGTCGTGGATGAGGGTTCAGGACACAGACAGGAGGAGTGGGAGGACACTCTGAAGATTGAAGATGGAATGATGTGGGCCTGGAACCCAACCTCTACATGGACAAAGACTTGTTCTGTGTTTATGCAAATGCAATAGGATGACGAGGCAGGACGGAGGCAGGACGGAGGCAGGACGGAGGCAGGAGTCTTAACCAGTGACCTCTCCAACCAGTCACCATCCTTGTTAATTGAGTCTTTGCTCTCAGCAAGGCATACTATTGTCATCTCACATATTATTATTATTATTATTCCCAACCTAACTCGTCTTTCAGTTTTTGCACAACGTTACAACTACAGCTGCAAGCACACTTCACAATTTCCCCAGAAATGATACCCTCTCTAGTTAGAGTTAATATAGTTAGAGTTAACAATAGATATATTAACTCTCAGTGGTTGAGACAGAGACGCGTTGCTCCAGGAGTAGCAATGGCATCCATGTGCCGTCCAGGGAGAGGAAGAGAGAAGACACAGGGGACGGAAAATGAGAGAGAGAGTAGAGCTAGGTAGATAATGACCCCAGCTTCTGTTTCAGGGAGCCATAAAAGCACACAGTCAAGTTAACGCCATTCCACCCCTGCCTACGAGGGCCGCTTCAGCCCTGTGATTACCCAAACTGCCCTGCTGGAGGGATGACCTTCACTGGCCGGACCCACCAATCAGCCGGGGTCCGACGTGATGTAATTGAGGGGGAGAACATCTGCAGTTTAACAGCACCTTCACCTGTTTGCGCACACACACCCAAACAGCGAATCCCGACCTGCTTCGGCCCAGAGCACAACACACAAAACCACGCCCTGCACGCAAATGTACGGTCGGGTTGAGGAGAGATTTAACATGTTTAACTGGCGTGTTCTCCTCACAGATCTTCCTCCCTCTCATTACAGAGGTGTCTAAACCAGCCAGACCTCCTCAGTGGTTTATTAGTCAATACCTGCCCGGGAAGGCCCTCTTTCACTGAAATTGTATTTTGTATCCCAGTAATGTATATTTCTTTACACACACACACACACACACACACACACACACACACACACACACACACACACACACACACACACACACACACACACACACACACACACACACACACACACACACACACACACACACACACACACACACACACACACACACACAATAAAACACATAATGCACTCAAGATCACCTGCTTTACATATTCTTGTTTCTTTAAACCACTGGTAACCCAATTGCCCTATTTGCTTTTGGTTTCTGCTACTTATTACTGTGCTAGTTAGCTTGTGGCTAACTCTAGTTAGCTTGTGGCTAACTCTTGACTAGTTTACAACGACTTCCTTGGACAATGAGGCTAATCTTACCCATGAGAGGACAGCTCTAAGCAGTGATACAATATGAATTTGCCCAGTGCGTGACATCAGGACTCCCAGTAGTCCTGGCCTGTCATAGAACTATACATGTGTGTGTTTGTGTGTGTGTGTCTGTGTGTGTGTGCAGGCGGGGGGATTAAGTCGGGCTCAGCACATCTGAATTTCAATTTTACCCTGGGCCATGCTATTCCCAGGAGGACGCCAGCATTAGCACATTTACCATGACACACAGTCTCGCTGAACCTCAGCAATAGAATAAATCCCAGTAAAACGGCCGCTTACGGGTTATTCCTCTGGACACATGTTAAATCGAAGACAAGAAAGCCTTTTCAATGTCAAATCTCAATTTACAGGTCTTTTTTAAGTGTCTGACTGCGGATGGCTGTGTCCCCCATGCCCCAGCAGCACAGTGCTGTGTCCCCCATGCCAAAGCAGCACAGTGCTGTGTCCCCCATGCCCCAGCAGCACAGTGCTGTGTCCCCCATGCCCCAGCAGCACAGTGCTGTGTCTCCCATGCCCCAGCAGCACAGTGCTGTGTCTCCCATGCCCCAGCAGCACAGTGCTGTGTCCCCCATGCCCCAGCAGCACAGTGCTGTGTCTCCCATGCCCCAGCAGCACAGTGCTGTGTCTCCCATGCCCCAGCAGCACAGTGCTGTGTCCCCCATGCCCCAGCAGCACAGTGCTGTGTCCCCCATGCCCCAGCAGCACAGTGCTGTGTCTCCCATGCCCCAGCAGCACAGTGCTGCGCTACAGGCCTGTGTCAGAGGATGAGGACTTTCCAGACACCAATTAGGCTCCCAGCAGGACGGAGCAGGAAACCATACTGCTGAAGCTGCTGCTGAGAGCAGAGGAGTTTGTTAAATACCACAAGCTGTCCGATTAATCACTCATAATTTGATGCACTAAAAAGTCAGACTAATTAACAAATGATTAGCAAATGATCGAGAATTGCATGAAATCAGAGTTATTAGCATAACATTAATTGCTTTGTTTTATAACACCCAGCTGGCTAATTGTTCTTCTTTTCCCCCATCCACTGCGTAATTATTCTTGAACTGAGGTAAGCATTTTTTCTTTTTCCCACTCAATAGGTTGTGTGTATCTGTGTGTGTGTTTGTTTGGGTGTGTGTACATGCACAGGCATTCATCTGTGTAAGTTTGTTCATTCTTGTGTGCGCGAGAGTGCATTAGTAAGTGCATTCATGTTCATTCATTTGTGTGTGTGTGTGGGAATGAGGAAGAGAGATGGGTTCCTCGGCTGGAAGGAATGTCCTTGGACTGGAGGCCATAACAGGTGAGTGCTATGCTTCACTATCAATCCCAATCAATCTCCCCTGCCTCACCTATGACCTCAAATAAAGCTCCCGCAGAATTCTCCCCACGATCGCTCCGTCAACACGACAAACCAGCTGAATGACGGTCACGGCTAGCCATCTCCTGCACGGCTAGCTAAACATGTTTACTTGCATGCGTGTCAATTGTTCTTCCAGTCTGGATCAGTGTAGAACAAGGGGAGCCCTCCACATTGACTTGGACTGCGTTAACATGGACGCCTTGAGAACGGCTAACCTCGCAGTGGTGGGATGTGACAGGCAGGGAGGAGGAGGAGAGAAAGCAAAGACCCCCCCCCCCCCCACCCCAGAGCTTGGAGCTCCTGTCACTCTTACTGGATGAACCGCCCACCCCCCCCCCCTCCCCCCAGTGGAACAAGCAAGGGACTGCTCCATAAATGAGTCTGTCAGAGTATCACCCCCTTGGGGAACACAAACAGGCTGAGGGATGAGGCCGGGGCTGGGGCCGGAGATGGGGCTGGGGCTGAGGTTGGGGCTGAGGTTGGGGCTGAGGTTGGGGCTGAGGTTGGGGCTGGGACCAGGGTTTGTCCAGGTTGTCATAACCGCTGTCTCCACCTCTGGCTAGGTGCCTGGGAAGACGAGCAGGGAACACTGCATCATCATAAACACACACTGAGCCAGGGGCCGTCTCTGGGAGAGTACAGCCGTGTAGGAAGCCTCCGGGGCCCCGAGCATTGAGGCACGGAGATAAATACTAATTGCAAAACAACGGTTAGAAGGCTTTTTTGAGAAGGGGGAGTTTTCTGTTGTACACCCACGACCACAGGGCTGAATTACAAAAGGAGGTTCATGGAAATAATGAATCAAAAACACGACATAAAAAAAAAGAACGTCTAATTATCATCGCCTCGGAGAGGGAGACAGACACAGACTTCGTAAACATGCGACGTGACTGAGGAGCCTAACAAAAGAATCATCCGTCTTCGGAGCCCAGCTGAGGTAAAAACTCCCCAATCACAGCTCGGTGAACGCACTCGCCAAGCCGCGGCCGTTCTGGGTTCCCTAATGATCTGTGCGTTAAGACACTGTGAGCGTGCTCTTCTGGATAAATGCTCGCCGTGCACCTCACTGACTGAACGCTGAAACAGGAGCCCGCTGGGACCACAACTGGGAGTAAATAAAGCCCCCCTGTCTTGGCATGGGGTCCGCGCTGCAGGCACTTGTCTTGGGCGAGGAGGCGGCGGTCCACACACTTATGAATAATTCAATTAGATGTTAGCTGAAGCTACAAGGAGCAGGGAAGGTGACAGTGTTTGTTACGCTCTGTGAACCCACCTGGCAGGACATGGGGGGAGGTAGAGATAGATAGAAAGAAAGAAAGAAAGAAAGAGAGGGATGAAGTCAACAAGAAAGAGCGAGAGGAGGAGAAAGGGAGATAGAAAAGAGGGGAGAAGGTCACAGGCATGAAGGGGGGGGGGGCGGGGGTAGACTGCAAGATTAACAAAGTGCAGTTCAAATGTGGTGGACATTGACCCGCCCTCTCCTGATTGGCTGATAGAGGTTTGGACTGGAGGTTGAGGAGAGGAAGAAGGGGGCTCCGTGGGGACGGGGGGACTGGCTGGGAAGTGGGTCAGCCGCTTGGCAGGGCAGGCCTGCTTGTTAGTGCCAAGTGTAAACACACACACACACACACACACACACACACACACAAGGTACTACAGTACATTGCAGCCCCCTGGCAGTAATTGGCAACAATGAAAATTACACAGGCTAATTAGCAGCTCTTTGGCACAGAAAACCATGTCATCAGGCCAGTGCTACATAGATGGAGAGAGAGAAAGCATGAGCGTAAGAGAGAAAGACAGGAGCAAGAAGAGAGTTCAATGATTCATTTATTTGTCTGTGCTCTTTCATCATTACAGCGGTTGACAGGAGTCTTTGCACGCTCTTGTGGGTTTTGATATGGTTAACGATGATTGGTCTCAGGGCAGCAGGGGGCCTGAGGCTGGGGTGAGGGTCTCTGTGAGGAGAGCTCCCCTGCAGTTATGCAGTTCATGATTTCAATACCAATGTCCGGCATAAGGCCATCCTCAAAGTAATTCCCATGATTCCCATGATTGGAATAGCCGGTCTGTTCCAGGCAGACCATATCTTCGTTCTAAAAGGTGGTTCTTTGACTCAGTCATGTATGGTTTCTCGTATTAAACACGACATGAATGTCCATGATTCTCTTTATGAAAGGTGTCACCTTTCCTCAGCACTTACACATTCACTTTCTCTTCTTCTTCTTGCTCTTCTTGTCCTTCTCTCTCGGCCCTCGGCCCTTCCTGTCCTTGTCCTTGCCTTTTCCCGCCTCTCCCTCCTCCTCGACAGCCTTGGCAGCCCGCGCCCTCTTCTTACCCAGTGGCGTGCGGCCGTACCACATCTGCCAACACAAGCCACACACAGTGAAGGAAGCGCTTCCCACCCCCTCCACAGTGAAAACATAAGGAAGGGGCGCCCCCTTGTGGCGTGCCCCGTCTATGCATTCGACATTTCCCAAGACGGCGCACGGACTGGACCGAACGACTAACGAACGCCGGATGAATCGATGGAGGGACTGACTGACCTTGAAGGCCTCCTCTTCCTCTTTGAAGACGGGGTCTTGTCGGGCCAGAGGGGGGATGAACTCGGCGGCCCGGAGGGGTCGGCTGCTCTGCTGCTCCAGCCTGCGGGGAAGGAGCACGGCCCGCACGGCCCGCAGGATGTGGCCCTGCGTGTAGCCGTCCGTCACCTTGGCCAGGGAGCTGAGGTCCAGGCTGGGCCCCAGCTGAGCCCCACCGATGCGCAACAGCTCCCTCCACAGGACTGGGGGAGGCGGTACACCGCGGGACAGAGGACAGGGACATAAGGTAGAATCAGGGTTAGTGTTTCTAAATGCACGAAGCTCTCTCTCTCTCTCTCTCTCTCTCTCTCTCTCTCTCTCTCTCTCTCTCTCTCTCTCTCTCTCTCTCTCTCTCTCTCTCTCTCTCTCTCTCTCTCTCTCTCTCTCTCTCTCTCTCTCTCTCCCTCTCTCAGGAGACAGTAGAACAGATGACGCGAGCACACCCACCCAGCCTGGAGGCGTAGTCAGGCCTGGGGATGAGGATGATCTTCCTGTACACCTTACACAACATCTTGAGGTCGGCATCAAAGGGCCGGTGGGAGGTCCCCACCAGCAGGACTCGGTCCTCAGGCTTGAGGAACTTCAGGACCTTAGGGAGGTCTTTCTTCAGCCTCTTGGGCTCCATCTGCCGGGAAGAGGTGGAAACAGGAATGAGTCAAGAATGCAGGATTAATAATTCACAATAACTCAGTGAATCCATCATAAACACGGGAATAGAAGAGAAATTAAGATGGAGAGAAAGAGAGAGGGGATCCTATTCTGCACATGCTGATTATTCTTGAAAGTGACCGGATCAAATACATGTGTATATTTGGCCACAAGAGGGCAGAACACCCTTAATCGTGAGTCACTTTTAAGTTAAGAGCTCAAATCTGTGGTTATACAATCTAGACAATAAATGTCCCTTAACATTATTCTACAAAAAAAACAACAAAAAAACATCCTCAACACTATCTGTCATTATAGGATATTGTTGCACCTCTTTTTCTGGCTTTGGTACTTTTTTGTAAAAGGTTTTCTCCGCGTCGCCAATCCATATTACAGATGGCTGCAGCTGGCGAGCCACCTGCGAAAGCAAAACAAAACAACACAAATCAAACAACCACCAAACACCCACACACATTAACAACAAACTCTCACTCTGAACTCTCCCACACTGGTACATCCAGTCCAGCAAGAACAATAACTTGCTAAAACCGACTTCCACTCAGCTGAAGAAAAAACGTCCTGCCTCCCTCCCACACACAATCCCCCCCCACCCACCCCACCCCCGCATCACCAACTGTGGCACAGTGGAGAGTCAAACGACTTATTAACCTGAGACATATAAAGGTAAATAAAGGCGAGTCCTTGACACTTCATAACAAACTGCTGTCAAACTATGCACTTCTGCTCCTTAATATTCTCACGTGCCTTCTATGTGCAGGATTGTGTGTGTGTGTTTATGCATTTCCAAAGAAAACAATGAAACGTGTCGAAAGTAAAGGGGTCTGAATACTTTCTGAAGCCATTGTAAAAGTGTGTGACAAATCGGTAATGGCCTGGAACCCCCCCCCTTCAGAGAGACCGGCCTGCATCTCTCCAGTCCCCAAACCTCAGCCTCCGCATGCAGGACGTCCTGTCAGGGCACGCCGCTTATTCCAGCAGGCACTTAGAGAGAGGGTGCTGACAGGCTGGAAGCAGAACAATGTGGTTGAGGGGCCTGGGCTTGTTTGTCTTTCATGGACCACCAGCTGAATACAGAGGTGTCCAAGCAAAGCAAAGCTGCTTCTACAGGTCCTCTATCAAAAGTGAGAGGGTGCAAAAGACCGCATCTGAGCCAGTGACACACACACACACACTGTACACATGCGCTGTGTTGACACGCGGCCTTTTCCGATAAACACCCCCCATCATAGCAATAAACACCCCCCATCATAGCAAACGTGTCTCCCAGCAGCTTGCTTGAGACAAACAACCCGGCGAAAACACAGAGACGGGTTGGTGCTGGGGAGCCTTGCCCACCTTCAGCACCATGTGCAGCAGGTACTGCAGGCCGCTGCGGCCCGGGTACTTCCCCGTCAGTTTCCCAGGGGAGAGGTCGAAGAGGTTGGCCCCGGTCTCGGTGCACAGGGCGTGGACCAGCATCTTCTTCCCCACCCCTGCTGGACCGGCCAGCAGCAGAGTCCTCACCAGGGGAGCCCTCTCATGGACCGACTGGGAGCCTGCGGAGAGAGGGAAGACAGGGGGAGAGGGAGCGGGGAGAGAGAGAGACAGAGAGAGAGACAGGGAAAGACAGGGAGAGAAAGAGAGAACAAGTTAAAGAAAGACAGAGGGAAGAGAGTGAGAAAGTGTGTGCACTGTACAGTCATTTTTAAGAGTAAGGTGAGGAGAAAAAAAGACGTTGGGACTGGTGGTCTTCTAAAGCCTTCTGGCAAATGTTATGAAACCATCCAACCATTAAGTACCAGGCCTTGAACTCCAGTGGCGTTAACACACAAAGCAATCTCACCTCACAGGGAACAATGGCCACATTAGAACAACTGAGCAGATTGCACTCCATTGTGAGCTCTCTGATGTTAACCCTGATTACAGTACCATACCGGACCTGGAGGGAGGACACTGTACGTGAGAGCACGCATTCGCAGGTGCAGCCCTGTCCCCAGGGACGAGCTCCCATCCTGGGGTGACGACCCAACAACAAGCCCCTCTAGCAGCTCCAACTGGAGCTCATTAAGTCAGCATGATCAGGCAGTTCCTGGTTTTTAATGGGCTAGGACGCTGACGGTCATAACTGATGTCAGATCAGATCGCGGTGTCCGTGTTCAGTCAGTCCCTGTTCCAGCATCCTTCCTCGCCTCCGCCCTTGTGTACAGTCGAGGCGTGTGCCTCTGATACTAGGAAGTAACCCGGCTCCACTTCCAGGGAGAATGTTCCACAGACCGCGTACAAAAACAAGACGGCAGCCCACTGAGTCAGACCACAGAGCTCTGTGAAAATAAACAGACCGTGAATGGCCAGAAGGGGGCGGTACTCTTTGAAGCTACAGCGTAGCGAAGGTGACAGCTCGCTAACACGCTCGCCTGTGGATAGTTTTGTCCTCAGTGTTGTTGTCTCGCGGTGGTGAACAATGCCATCCGTTTAACACGATCCCCAGAACATCCCACGAGGACAATAAACACCGAATGAAATAAAACAGAGTTGAAAAGCAGTCTTTGAACTTGCGCCAACTCCCAGGGAGAATCACATTGACGTTCCGGGAAACGACTCAACAATATCCCATTGTGAATTATTATTGATATAAATACACTGTAACAGGTGGCAAAAAAACACCCAGATCCCCTTCCCTTCAATCTACTTCTCTGTTCTCGGCTACTTCTTCTACTCTGTGAGTATTGCGTTTCCAGCCTGGGACAAGTATCTCTCTCTCACCTCATGACAGTCCATGTCACCTTACAGTCTTTGATTATGTTGGACTTGCTGAAAGAGGATGCCTGTCCCACCAGGGTGGGTGGTCTGTTAGTTCAGTAACCCCCCCCCCCTCCCTCCCCCGGCCCACCCCCCATATATTGGGGTTTGTTGGTGCGAGGAGGTAAGATGAGCGAGCGAGCTTGGTGCTGAGTGATGTGAGCTGGGAGGCGAGGGATTGGGGTTGTGAGTGCGGGTGTGAGTGCGGGTGTGAGCGCGGGTGTGAGCGCGGGTGTGAGCGCGGGTGTGAGCGCGGGTGCGAGCGCGGGTGCGAGCGCGGGTGCGAGCGCGGGTGCGAGCGCGGGTGCGAGCGTGGGTGCGAGCGATGTCCCACTGAGGTTGGAGAGTGTGAGTGAGCTGACAGAGTATTCTTGGGATCCCACTGGAAGTTTGGATATACATGTACGCTCACACAAACAGTGTGAGCGTACATGTGTGTGGGTGAGTGTGTGTAACAGTGACTGTGCATGTGTGGGATGGTTGTTATGTTCCACTGTTATCCTTGCTGATCCATGTTGACCCCAGAGGATCAGATCAGAGCCCCACCCCAGAACTAACCAAACCTGGGTTTGAACGCTGCGGTTCAGTCACTTTGAGGTTGTGGTTACGGCCAGTGCTGCCTGCCGCCGTGTGCCAGTACAGGGGGAGGTACCGCCAGCCTTCTTATTTGTAAGCAAGTTAAAATTCTAGATCAGAAATCTATTCCCATCCTAAAATAAAACTTTGAAAAAGCATGACTTCATTTCACAGCTGCTGCTTATCATCTGCATAACCGTAATCTGTGATATACTATACATAAAAGAAGCTGAATAAAGTAGAATGTAGTTATATAGGAGAGATTCATTGTTTACATCGGGCTGCATAGCGACACCTGACTTTCTTCTGGTCCATCCAGTGACAGTGACACAGTCAGCGGTGACAGCTGACGTGTCGTAGCAGTGCTGATCAAGCAAGGGTCACGCACAGTTCAAAAGGTCACACGCGCCTCACACACTCGGACAGGCGAGACCGCTCAAATATTGATGCTGGGTGTTCAGTGGGGCTCTAGAGTTTCTGCTGCTGGAGGGGGGACGAGGGGGGGGGGGGTCAGAGGTGGGCTGCACTCTTTAACAACTCAATTAGTTGAATAGTGATTGCTCCTCTGTGCTGTGCAGTGGCATGCATCAATTTATGGAGCCCACAGGAACATACCGTTCTATAAATGCTATGTAATATTCAGTTAGTTGGCCCACGGAAGAAATTACAGAATTCAACTGACGTGTCAAAAATGTTCACGTGTGTATGAGGAATGTCAAGTATCTTCAGAGCGTGTGTGTGTGTGTGTGTGAGAATGTGAGCAGAAGCAGAGTCTTCTGGCCAGCAGATGCCTTAAGAGGAAGATGTGTGTGTGTGTGTGTGCGCTCCCTCACCCAGGGGCAGGATCCCGTAGAGGGCGAGGAGCTGTCTGACGTCAGAGAGAGAGGGCATGGGCTCTATGTCCGCCTGGCGCAGTGTCGTGCCCAGGTAGCTGTATTCACCTGGAGGGAGGGTGGGAGGTAGGTAGGGAGGGAGGGATGGAAAGAGAGATGGAAAAATGAGACATTGAGAAAGACTCTCAGCCGACAGGAACCTATTAGCTCATGTATGGCAACCGGGAATAGTCACACACAGTGATGCCATCCGGAAAATGATGCGAGCCAGGTTTCCAGACGTGCGTTACTAGCACAGCGTCTCCCTGTCCCCCTCCCTTTTACTTGGAATGTGGATCTCCACAAGCTGCAGAGGAAACGGCTTTGTACACGACCGTAACACAACACACACCACCAGCATCCATGCGGCATACATCCCTTACCGACACAAACTGAACTTGGGAGAAAAGCAGGTCAGTCTGAGAGAGAGACAGAGGCGGTGTGTGTGTGTGTGTGTGTGTGTGGGGGGGGGGGTGTTGTTGAGAGCGCAGGAAGGACATGTGTGTCTGATCAGGATGATCGACGGAGGTGTCAGGCCGCTGGTTTCCCTCCTGGTTCGAGTCAGATGCTGGATGTGCTTGCTGGAGCGAGGCAGGGCGGGGGATTGAGTCATAAATCCCACAGGGAGATGGGAGGCACCCCAGTCTGGTCCAGCTGGCCACACCAGACACGCGTGTACAAGCATACCTCAGACACACACACACACAGACGGGGAGCACACACACTTAGTCACGCACATGAACTTACACATTCTCAATTTTTCCTCTCTTTGATCCCCCCCCCCCACACACACACACACACACACACGTCAACTGTGACTAGCTAGGCCCACGTGTCTGGAGTCATGTCAGGGACAGATCCAGCCTTGGCCCCAGGCTCTCCTCAACACCCCCTCGTCTCTGATGCGCTGCAGATCACCACCTGCAGTACGTCACTAATCTCATCTCACACAAGTGACAGAACCTGGCTGATGTCATTGTCGACTCTGTGTGAGTGTGCGTTTGTGTGAGTGTGTGTAAATATAGCGTGCTTGAAAGGTATGTTACCAATGTAGTCAGAAAGCCTGGTGTTCTTGGGTCGGATCAGGAATCCTTCTAACACCAACTCCTCATACAAATCCTCTAGAGTTCTGGAGAGAGAGGGGGGGGGGGATAGAGAGAGACAGAGAGAGAGAAAGGGGGATGGCAGGATATGCAGAGAAAAAGGAGTTGGGGATCAGACACTAATCTTACACATCGTGCGAACATGACATCACCTCGATGTAGAGTCGATAAATCCTAACATTCTTCGGGTCCATTAAAGAGATCCCTGTATGTCTCTCAGGTCACAGACCTGTCTGCTGTCAGATCCTTCTCCCTCTTCTTCTTCTTCTTCCCTCCCTTCTTTCCTTTCTTCTTTTTCTGAAAAAGAAATATTTATAAAAAAGGATGATCTATAGTGCGTTTCCACCGTTTAGCGTGCATACTGTATGTGTGCATTGATGTGTGTGTGTGGGTGGGTGGGTGGGTGGATGTCTCTCCATACTTCATGTGTGTGTGTGTGTTGTTGTAGCATGGTGAGACAAACAGGCTCACAGCAAGGGAAGAGGCTCTTCACCAAACCTCACAGGAGCTGACATAGCTGGCTACCCTGCCATGGAGGTCAGGAGAGGGGGCACTTAAGGGACAGAGAATCACTGTTCCCTTTCCATAAGTGCTCTCCAAGTCAGTGACAAGAAACCATTTCCTCGGCCTGTAATCTTCCTTAGAAGCGGAGGTATTTCATTAACTCTTTTAAAAGACTTGCGTGTTCCCGGGTTCGCTGAATGATAATGTTCTTATCATTCAGTGCGCAACGCCTATTAAGTCTGTAAGTGCCCCTTTTCGAACGGCACATATAAAAGATGAGAGGAACAGGGAGAGATAGGGGGAGAGGCAGAGCGACAGAAAGGTATGCATGTCTGAAGGGGAACCCCGAAAGAGATTAATGTTTCAACTTGGCAAAAACACATTCAATCCAGAAAGGACATTTCCAGGGCTGAACTTAGTCATGGTCTTTTAAACAAACATGTTTTTGTCTGTGGAAGAGTGTCATGAGTTCTTTGGAAAGATGTCCAGGGGTTACATCATCTTCGCCCTCGAATATACCTCTCTCTGTTTGGGTGTGTTGTCAATAAAATAAACACCTTCCTGCTTCATCTGTTCTTCAGATGTTGATATTCAAGAACACTGTCTTCAGGGGTGTTGATATAGGGTGATTATGGTAGCCTACGGTCATTACGGTGAACAGTGTAAAGAGAGTTACCCTCGGTGATATATGGTGATTACATGTTGATCACATGTTGCTATAGCGAAGCATTCGAATCATTCTCTGAGAGGGAATCTGCCAACAAGCTCTGTTGCGCTTGGCAACGGCTCAAAATAGAAAATACCGAAATATCTGGCGGAAGACTCTTGACACTTGTGTAGGCACGCCATGAGTCTTTATCTGGTTGCTTTGAATGCTGAGTGGAAGCTGGAGAAGATGGCTGAGGAGCATATCAGCACAGCCTCCACCCAGGGGTCGACCTTCCCTCGCACGGCCGTGGCCAAACCAGTAACAACCACGCCCTGTCTCTTCACAGCGCAAGTTCACGTTGCAACCACTGCGGTTTGCATTGCCTCTATGTAAAACCCTCTAATCGGAGTGGCTTGTGTTACATACAGCACATACCACTGAGGCTAAGGCCGTAATGCAGGGGCCCGCGTTCGATTCGGACCCAGGCCATTTTCTGCGTGTCTTCCCCTCTCTCTCTCTCCCTGCTTTCCTGTCTCACTGTCTCTATCAATCTACTGTAAATAAAGCTGAAAAGGGCAACAAAAAACAAGAAAACAAAGAGAAGATGTTCTGAGACAGCAGGCTATCTCGCACGAGGAGCTGCCATCTTGTTTACCTTCTTACTACCTTTCTTCCCCTTCTTCTTCTTCTTGCCTTTATCCCGGTCGACAGCCAGCTTGAGATTCTTCAGTTCCTGTCTCATCAGCTCGTCCACCTAGCAAGAGAGATAAACACGCGCGCGATGGAACCTTCATCTCGTCAGCACAAAATCAACTCGCCGATGTTCAGAAGCTGCACTGCAGGTGAGAAGAAATTCGGGGATTTGTTTCTAAGTGGGAGTTTTGAACTGATCTCATTCAGGCACCGTGGGAGTGTTTATGTGAGGGAGAGTGATGGCAGGTATATAAGTGAGGAGGTAAAGATTGATGTGTGTGTGCGTTTGCCAACGTTCCACTCTCTCACCTGAACTCTGACCTCCTCCTCCACCTCCAGGCGCTTTTCCTCGCGCACCAACTGGGCATCAAAACGCTGCAGGAAGTTCTGTCTCTCATCACGTCCCTGCCAAACATCTACACACACAAACACACACACACACACACACACAAAGACACAACCCCATCCATCACTGACGGTAGAGTTTGAGAAGGTCAGTCAGAGCTGTATTAAGGGTAAACAGATTGACTGCAGGCTGGCTAAAGGGCTGGGATTCCCCAGTCACCGAGCCAGCGAGAGGGAAGTGCAGGTGGAGGGACTAACACGCAGCTTATTGTCCCTCTGAGTGGCTCTCAGGGGCCACTTCCTAGAAGGAAGCCTAAACTTCCTGTGTACAGCTTTCCGTCTGGACGCAAGCAGGAAGTGTGGGCATAGAGCCAGGTAGGTCCTTCCAGAACAAGGCAGGTGGGCTCTGATCTCTCACAACAGAAGACTTCTTGTGAACAAAGAAAAAGGAAAATATAGGAACAGCTGATGGCCCACAAAGAGTAAGTGACCCTGACTGGCCTCTCTCTACTACAACATGTCTGGTTACCTTACAGTGTATCCTAAACAACAGCCTGTAAAAGTAAGCTTCAGATTATTTATTAGTCTTTTTCCTGACCAACGTGTCAGTGTATGAAACAGAGCTTGATCTCATGTCATCACTGGCATCCGGATGGTTCTTCTTGACGGCTTAATCCTGGGATAAACCCCTGTCAAGTTCAGGCAGGGGTCAAAGGGCATTGGTTTAACAGCTTGGGCTGGTGGCACCTCCGAACACGCGTCTGTCTTTGAAATGGGATCTGCTGGAAAGGTCAGGGGTCAACTTCTCCTCCACAAGGCCCCCATTTTAAAGCCCCCCCACCTCATTTCAAAACACCCCCCAGGTAATCTGATACACATAATTACTTTCTCTAGTTATGCGTTATCCAACAGCCCCCCCCCCCAACCGAAACTCAAGTTGTTTGTTTAAATAAAGCATCCATTCTGTTGCTATGAAAACAGAGGCCTTTGAAGAGAGAGAGAGAAAAAATAAGAGAGAGAGAGAGAGAGCGAAAGAGAGAGAGAAGAAAGAAAGAAAGAAAGAGAGAGAAAGAGAGATAGAGAGAGAGGGGGGAGAGAGAGAAAGAGAGATAAAGAGAGAGAGGGGGGAGAGAGGGAGAGAAAGAAAAAGAAATAGAGTCAGAGCAATGTTGTTGGAGATAGAGAGCAAAGACAGTTGAGTTGCCTTTTAAGTGCTTTTATTTGACTTTAAGAGCACCGAATGATATCAAGTTTGCGTAAGAAAAAGCCAGTTGAGATTATAAATGGCGTGTCAATCAGTTCCATCTCACCCGACTGGCAACCTTACCAGCTCTCGTTTGAAGATTTCCACACTGAGACCACACACACACACATCTGCAACAAAAGGCTCTGTCAGCGGTCTCGTTTCGGCTATGTACCACCTGGTTTGTGAACAACCAGCGCTCCAAATGAAGCATGATCAGCAGTGTTCTCTTTGCCAAGGCTACCTACACAGTATCTGCTTCCAATACACCAGGCCATTTGTATGCCGGAGCACGCTTTGCAGCCTTCGCTTTCTTCCTCTCTTTTCCCCGCCGGGCTGGGAAGAAAAAGACTCGTTTTGTCCCAAGCTGCAGGCAGGAAGAGCAATTCCAGGGGTAAAAAAGCTCTTCCTATCGCACGGACCGGAGGGCAGGAAATTGAAATTAAATCCACGGGTCGCATGCAGGCAGCGCTCCGTGACGCTGGCATGGCACACAGGAAGGGAGAGCAATCACAGGTCCCAGGTCAACAGCTCCTCAGCCCAGCTGGGGTGGGGAGATGGAGGGGGGGGGGATGGGGGGGGGATAGGGGAAGACAAGGAAAAAAGGAAAAACGCAACAAGGACGCAAAACAAAACACCGGGAGCACAATGCCTGCGACCCCCTCCACGTGGGAAACTTCACAGTGCGAGCGACGGGAACCTGAAACGGCCCCGGTCCGACGGCCTCCTCGACCGACACGCGCTCTCACTGGAACCCCGCTCGCCCCGGATTCGCTCGCCGCAAACGTGGGATTCACCTTCACGCTTCATCTCGTCCAAATAAACCTAACGAGCAATCATTTTCCAATTAGAGACACCTGATAAAACAGAGGCCAATGCGTGGGATTACAAAACCGATGGCCCCTCAGACGGACGGCTGTTTGTTTTTCCATGAAAGCGTCGACGGCCAGGATGTTTGACATGGGTTTAAGCGAACGTCCAGAACACTGAGGACGTTACCGATGGCCGTCTTGTGATCCTTAATGCCGAGGGTTGAGAAAAGGAGGATGAATGGGGGGGGGGCAGACGATGGAGGAGAGCATCCAGCTGTGTTGAGTTACGTCCTGTCCATCCCTACACAAGGCTTAGTACTGGGAGCTTCAGAGAGGAGGGGTGGGGAGGAGGTCAGACCTAATAAAAACGACAAATCCATCATCCCTTTTCATATGAAACGTCCAGACGGCGGGCTTAGTGACCAGGGCCAGGCGGGGTAACGAGCCCCCCCCCCCCCCCCCACCCCCATGCCAATCGCCACGGCAGCCGCCGTCCCGTCAATAACTCAACGGACGTTCCAGAGGTGTGGTGTGGAGCGAAGGCGCCGTGGTCTGGCCTTCATTAGGGCTCAAAGGCTGCTTCTGTCAGGAATGTAACCCCCCGAGCTCCAGGTTGTGTCGGTTGACGTTGTGAGACGAATCATAACGAGCAGAGAAATTAAACAGCTTTGACTCGGCATATAATTGCTTCCTGCTAACTCGCAGCTGCAGCGTGACTTGTTGTTTTTTCAACCTCTCCTTCACTCTCTCCTTCAGCCGAAGTGGAAGGTAAAACAGGGCAGGGCCAGATAGGAGTTTCATTAAAACTGGCTTTAGGTGAAATCACAGTGTATTCTTTGGTAACTGGGCACGAATGCTCACTGAAGCATATTGGTTATTAAGTGAGTTAGGGCTAGGGTAACATAAATGTTCTCGAGTGCTATTGATTGATATTTATTTAGTTGTTTTTTTTTCCGTAGCGGGAAATGTTTCATGGGTCGTATCTATATCCGCCATTCCGTATTCAACAGGATGTTGGAGTGCTTTACTCATTCACTCCCATTGTCCCAGGAATTAGGAAGCTGATAAACAGCTGGGAAAGGAAGACATTTGACTCTGTCATTAATCTATCCACTGTCCACTCTATCCTCAGTCAGGGAGCCGTCTTCCAAGAATCACACTCGTTCAAGGAGCAGCAATCATGGGAGAATTGTACGGAATTCTATTTCCAGTCTGATTGCATACCAATTACATGGATTGGATATGCACTCTACCTCTCCAACTACTGGGAAGTCAAAGAGGTTTGACCCCAACTTTGTTCTCCAAAGTTCATATGATGTTTACGCTACCGCTGCCCAAATTCATCTTTGAGTGACAGACATGTCCAATCTCAGCTTGGGTTATCGATGCTTGGAGTCGCCATTACTCCCAAACGACGTTTGTTGTTTCGGAGCCACCCTCGAAGACCTTTCCGGACAGGCAGGGGAGAGCAGTGCTGTGACTGGCTGTGCATACTTCCAGCTGTGATTTGTGGGTGTTTGCACAGGGAGACCAAGGGTCCACAAAACAGCCAAGCTGTAAAGCACATGCCCGCCCTCCACACACACACACACACACATTAGAACCTCCTCCTCCGATTCCAGCCCCTCCTTCTCAGGTGACAGGGTCAGATAAGGGAAAATGACGGAAAGGAAGGACGGAGACGTGGAGGGAGAGGGTGGGGTGATAGGGCGGAGGGGGACGGGGCGGGTGGTGATGGAGTGATAAGACCCAGGACGTGGCGGACGACTCCCCGTGGCATTCCGCCCCGACTGGGACTGGGCCTGTCAGGTTGTGGGGAGGTTGCCGAGAGCGTTGCGGGACGGTTCCCTGACTGTCACCCCAGAGGAAGACGGATGAGTCGGGGTGGGGAAGGGTGCAGCTACTCCTGGTTGTTTGACCTGGATCTTTCAGCAGCTCGGCCTGATCCCATTTCTCTACCTTGTCTCTCACTGAGGGAGTAACCTGGAGTGAACACAGACTTTATAGGTCTACATTCCGTTGAAACCCTTCCAGAGCAAGTAAAAAACTAAGTACAGGGTTTATAGCCATCCAAAGGCCAGGAACTGCTTTACTTCTGAGTGAAACTGCACACAAAACAATACAAGGTTGACATAGGGGAAAGAAATAACATTAGTTCCACAAGAGGCTTCAAGTCCAACTGCTCCCCATGGAATGTTCTACAGTAAAGGTCAAGAGCTGGGTTTGGAGAAGACGAGACCTCTGCACACGTCTGCCCACGGGTCACTGCCACACAGAGGCCAGGCCGCGCTGCCTCACTTCCTGTCTGAGGGCTCCTCCCGCTGGGAAACAGGAAGGAGAGTGGTGGCCATTTGCAAGCCTGTCACAAGGGGAGATTGATTTATCGTCCCAGAGAGCCTCTTTAGCCTGCACACCCATCCTGGCCGAGACACAGGCGGGAGAAGGCTTGAAGCTCACACACTTAGCATTCCTCAAGAAAGATTATCTGCCTGGAATTGAGAGGTGTCCCATGGTGGGGGTTTTGAATTCAAATCCAAGACAGGCATCCAAATCAATCCACGAGGGACCCTATCCCAGCCACTAGAGGGCCCCTTGACTGGACGTAAACCCTCCAGCCGGCCCTGAAGACGGGCCTGCGGAGGCAGACCTGCTAGTCGATAGAAGATATTGGTATGGCAACCAACAGATACAGTATGGACGAACACAGTATGGACGAACACAATGGGAGTATGGACGAACACAATGGGAGGAAGCTTCCAGATCCCACTCCTGTTGACAGACAACAGGAGTGGGATCTGGAATGCACTCTGTCTCTCCTGCACCGTTGATGGATTCCCAACGTATCCTCTTAATTTTTATTAAATCAATGTCAAACTTTATTTTGAGACTTTTTCCCAGAAAATGAAAGAGTGAGCACACACACAATATGGTCACTAAATACTATAAATAAACAACAAAAATTAATCATTTTGAGTCTCAAAATACAGTATAACCTTGATGCTATAAAAGTGCGTGGAGCATATGGTGTGTGTGGCGTGCAGAGATACCCATACCTCCCAGAGAGACAGCATGGTGGAATGTGTTACTTTCTACCTCTTTCTAATCTTTTTATTCACCTTTATACATCTTGGCTCCTTCCACGACTGTTGGAAGAAAACAGCTTGGGGGCATTTTCCAACCTTTCTCTTCCTCCTAAAAAAAAAAAAGACAAAACCACAATTAGAAATCGTCATAGTGATAAATCCTAAACAGGTGTTTCAGGAAAGAACATTTTTTACTGGTTAATTCTCGTCTACCGTGATGCTCCTGTGGGATCTCCTGCTTCCATTTAAAATATGACGCCTAATAGCTTAGCAAGACAGAGCGAGGGAAGGGCTTTTCAGTTCCTGTTTTTTTTCTCCGTTTTAATACAAGGGTCCTGGGTCAGTCTATGGCTAATTTAGTAGAGAGACACTGATTCTGTGGGAGTTCAAAGCTGCTCCGGTCAGGACCGGTTCTCCACTGTGCTGTGGCACCGGGTCAAATCCTCAGCCATCATTGATGATGTGAACACACAGTAGGAGGACTATAGAGAGACTGTGAGTGTGATTTATGAAACGATATGTTGTTCTGCCTCACAGTCAGAGGTACAACTTTTAACATTCATTTACTTTGCAACACACACACACACACACACAGGCACAGGCACACACACACACCTGCACAAAATGTAATCATTAAGGAGATTTCACATCCCTACTCCTTTTTATCACACTGTTGATATGTAATGGTCCCCTCTAAAGATGGAAAAATCCATTTGAAAATATGAAGAGATTTTAAGTGCTCCACATTACACTTTAAATGGTGTATGACGCTGCTCAGGGTGCAAGGCAAGCCACTTCCTGGTGGAAAGGGCAGGCATGATCAACATTTCAGTTGTTCAAACAAGGTTGGGAAAACACAGGAGGCCCTAATGGAGATGTCACATGCCAGATAGGGCTGCAGGTCACAGCTGTCAATCATCAGGCTCTAGAGTTACACCAGTATCTGTCAACAACGCTAGCCTAACCCTGCCAAAAAAACATTATCCAACTAAATTGTTTCACCCAATAGTCATTGTTCTACTATATAAAACAGCTGACTACTAACTGAGAAAGCTGCATCTTGAGGTGGGATTCAGGGTTGTTCTAAACTCTGCAGGGAGTGTTAGGAAGAGCAGAAGTAAGGATTTCGGAAGCCTTGGTGTTAATGGCTCATTTAAGGAGTGTTTGAGTGCTCTCCTGGAGAACGTTTTTGGTGGTTAGATAATAAATATGTCCATGGTTTCAACCCCTCTCTCCCTCTATCTCAGTCATCTGAAAACCCCTCTCTCCCTCTATCTCAGCCATCCGAAAACACCGATAAACCTCATTTCTCATTTGGAGTGCCATTCAGTAGAGCACGAGCAGTTCCTGGACTGAATGCGAAAAACTTAACTGTTCCTATCTCTATGATTTGTTGTTGTTATTTTGGCTTGAGGAAATGATTGAGTGTTCTGTGTAGCCAACCGCTCAGACTGTTCCTGAACAAACCTCTTTGTCGTCTTTGCCCTTCTTCCCTTTGGACTTTCCCTTCTTGTCTTTCTTCTTCTCCTTCCGTTCCTTCCCAGACTTCTTGTCTTTCTTTCCTTTGCTTTTCCTCTTCTTCTCCCTCTCCTCCTCTTTTGCTGCTAGCTCTGCAGCCACCTGTTTAAGGTGAGGGGAGACAACGTCCAGTAACCATCCAGGGAGGACATCACGAACAAGAAAAGAAATAGAAAAGATGAGAAAGAGAACGGGAGTTTGACCTGTTCCGGTGTTTTCTGAGCGAATATGGACGCTGATCCCCCGTCCTCAGTGTTTGGGAAATCAGGAAACCTGCCAGTAGCGTCTCTGTGGTGAGAGAGAGAGACCACGCTAGTCAATTCATCATCAATGTGCTTTAATGTCATTTATTCTTCTTTAAGTCTTTGGGAAAGTCTGTTTTGAATACTAGGTCAACTGACTGAATAAAAAAAATAACAAATAAAAAGCGTTACCACCAATAGGTGTTTTATGGTGTACCTGGCACCTTTTAGAATGGTATTTTGTGTCATGGAAAAACCTTCCTTACTTACATACAATACACTATCTAATACACTTTGAAAAAACACACACGTCCCCCTGCCATTCCAACAGCCCACCCAACTCCAAGTTCTCATCTTATTTTAACACCACCCCAGCATTCAGAGGCTTTGCTAATCTTGGTGGTCTCCTCGGGGCCAGGAAGCCCTTGGATTCTCATCAGGGTCTGGGAGGAAGCTCCACTGGCGGTGGGTCTGCGAACCCCGGAGGGTGGGTCCCTTTATCCATCACGGTGCTTATGTTATTGTCAGCGTTCCAGCCGGGGTCAGAGCAGAGGGCAGCAGCTCAGAGCGCTGGGACACAGCGAGGGTCAGCGTGTGGGTCTAGAGCTTTGTCTCCCCCCTTATGGGAGCTGTATAGGAGCTGTGCTACTCCCTAGGCACCGGGGCCTGGATGACTTACAACCATTGTCCCCCCTCCCTCTTCTCCTCTAATGGGTAGGACCCA
Source organism: Osmerus mordax (assembly GCF_038355195.1). Taxonomy (NCBI): domain Eukaryota; kingdom Metazoa; phylum Chordata; class Actinopteri; order Osmeriformes; family Osmeridae; genus Osmerus; species Osmerus mordax. The sequence goes on from NC_090071.1 coordinate 10,387,377, forward strand.
CCGGTGGCCAACCATAAATCACCCAGGAATGTGCTAATAGGCCACCTCAGCAGCGATGGGGCCTGACTGAGAAGATCGCCACCGCGCTCATTTCTAGATCTTTCCGTGGTCCTAGTCTAAACACGGGCCCTCCCACTAAGCACTGGGTCTCTCCAGCACACCCAAACACACAACCGGGCTCACTCACGTGCACCCCACCCCTGCCTAACCACATACAGACACACACCCACACACACCCACCCACATTGAAACTGTCAAATGAAAGAAACAGACACACAATGACACAGGACTGTTTGGTCGCCTCCTCTGTACAGGCGTAAAAGAATAGGAAGAATCGAAAGGATGAAAGGGGCTTTTTGCTGACAGCTGCTCCATTGCAGCAGGGCCACACCAAACTGAGACAGGATCTCAGTCTTTCTCACTCATTGAAATCAGACTTAGAAGAAGCCAGGAGACTGCGCACATAATCTGAATGATAGGCCAATTAACTAAGAGGCTGTGCAGAGGAGAACACCAGCAGTGCCTCGGCCCCTCCAGTGAAGGAGATGGATGGAGTCCTAAACTAATGTGCATCATCCCGACCTCGAGCACCGACTTCCCTGGCTGCCTCTCTCTATCTCTCTCTCTCTCTCTCTCTCACTCTCTCACTCTGTCTCCTTCTCCCTCTCCCCCCCCCCTCCCTCTCCCCCCCCCTCCCTCTCCCTCTCCCTCTCCCTCTCCTCTCTCTCTCTCTCTCTCTCTCTCTCTCTCTCTCTCTCTCTCTCTCTCTCTCTCTCTCTCTCTCTCTCTCTCTCTCTCTCTCTCTCTCTCTCTCTCCCTCCCTCCCTCCCTCCCTCCCTCCCTCCCTCCCTCCCTCCCTCCCTCCCTCCCTCCCTCCCTCCTCTCTCTCTCTCTCTCTCTCTCTCTCTCTCTCTCTCTCTCTCTCTCTCTCTCTCACCTGCATTCAATGAACCACTGGCGTATTTGCTCCTGCAGAGTCTCCCTTATGTCAGGGCCCTCGACGGAGCCCACGGACTCCTTGATGTGGACCAGTGCCCTCTGGTACTCTGCCTCGTGGTCCTCCTGGACCAGCCTGCGAGAGGCCTCCACCTGCTGGGCCTGCAGCAGAGCCATGCTGGGCCCCAGCTGCTCCGGAGGGATCTGGGGACCAGGAGAACACCCAGGACCAGCTCAAACAGGACAGAATGTTCCTCTACAAGATGACATTCACCATGTGCAAAACTGTTTTTTTCTTAATTGCGAAGATACTTCTCCTAAAAATGGGATACACTCGATCGAAGTAATAACCGAGCCAAAGTAAAACAGTGTTTTGGTTGTTATGCAGAACAGCAAGTCATTTTCACACACTGCACATGCTGAAGCTCCTTTCCCGAATAAGCAAATCAAGTCAAAAACAAAAAACATTTAGGTCTCAACTGATACAAATCACTCCCATAACTGTGAACCTCCTCTAACTGTGTGCAAATGTCTTTGTTCAAGCAGAAAATGTTGATTCATGCATAACAGGTGCACGTTGTAATGCACCATGCAGGACGACGTTTCCCACAGCATTGCTAAGGATGACACCCAGAGTCAAGCTGATGAAAACATGTGGCTGGATCAACAAGGATGAATGTTCTGAATGTGGTGTATTTCAGTTGCCTTTTTGACATTACATGTTATTTTCTTAGCTACTATAAACTAGCCTATAAAAAAGTATTTTGTTAGTGGCCATTTGACTATTAATTTTGCTAGGATAATCTTTGGTAAAATTCCGTAATATTAGGACAAATGAAATACAGTCTGATCTGTATTGTCTACTTTTCTGTCATGGTATGAACTATAATTACAGCATCAACAAATGGCACAGGCATCTTAAAGAGGATTCAAATATGTTAGGGTGTATTGATAGTTTAGTATTTATTGAGTCATTTAGTGGGTGTAATTATTGATAGTAAAAGCTTGTCATTAGATGACTTATGTTTTATGTTTTGATGAAAGCAGTTGATTTTGTTTAACTTTTTTGGTTTGAGTGTAAACTGTTTTGTGAAATATTTTGGAAAAATGAACTCAAGAAAAAAGGAAACGAATGCAGACCATTGACTGCTGTGAGGGATGTGAGTTAAAGGACACAGAGAGAACAAGGACAAGGTGTTCTTAGCATTTTAAGATCAGAAAATAGGCGTGAAAAAAGGTCTGTTTAGTCACATACTGGTTCACATGAAATGACTCAAAGCAATAAATGAAAGGTTTTTTTCAAAGACAAGATATGGGCGTGCACAATTACTTGTACCCAGGCACATGATCAGTTTGGAAAACTGTTACTATACAAAAGCTTATTCATCACCTGGATAAGCCTGACAATATAACTTGTTTATAGTTCACAAACACACACACGCACACACACCCGCGCACACACACACACACACCCACACACCCTGGTACAGGGAAGCAGGGCACACACCATTCCCAGGAAGATCATCTCCTCTAGACGCTCCTGCTTGGTCCTCTTCCTGGTGCTGTAGCCCAGCCACACCTACAACACAACACAGGAGGGGTCACCTGGGGCCTGGTGTGAGTCTGGGGGAATGAGTCTGTGTGTGTGTGTGTGTGTGTCTGTGTGTGTGTGTGTGTGTGTGTCTGAGAGACAAAGAATCAAAAGAAAGGGAAAGAGAATATGTGCCCATGTTCCTGTGTCTAAAGAGTGACTGTTTGTGTGTGTGTATGTGTGTGTGTGCGTGTTTGTTGGTGGCAACACTTGGGAGACAGGGTTGAGGATAACATCTGACAGTCTTTAACAGAAGGTGAGACCTTGCTAGGCTGTGTTATCCCCTCTCTCGCCTGTAATCAAAACACAACGCTCTGTTTCTGTTAAGGTATGCAGCTCAAAGCTACAATTGTCATGATTCTGACAAACTGTTGAAGTTTTGGAACTGAACACATAGGAAAAAACGATTTGCGCTGCTCTCTTCAACAGAAATATTCAACTGAATACAAGATAACAGTGTAAATCTTACTTGAACTGTGCTGAACAACTGTGCCTAGACTTAATGATTAAGACTGAACCAGCAGTTTTCATCTACACAGTGGTCTGAGAAGTTGATTCATGGTTTTAATTTGGTAACAGGGGTTGCAATCCATCCCCTCTTGTGTTGTCTTCACCCAAAAGGCCTATTGATGAATAGCACTAAATCATGCAGCAAACTGAATACAACTTACATTAAAGAGTTACATTTGGACTCCCTCCCAGTCTAAATCAATGGCAGTAGTGCTTTGCGATATTGAGCTGAATGCAGGCTCTACTGTAGTCGCAAAGCGGTACAATTGTTAGTTTCAGCAAAATCTTAACACAATGTCGCCTCTGTTGGGGAATTACTTGGTCCATAACCATAACCACAACACGGTCCACTCTCTTGACGTCAATATGCTAGAGGATCGGATGACGAGATTAGCAAGGTCATGAAAACGAATACCCCAAATCCTGACTTACTTTCCTCCGCTCTGTCATCGCACAAGTGCTAACCTTCCCTGGGCGAACAAAGGCCCTCGGCACATTGCTTTCACAGTGGAATCGGGTGTACTTCTTGTGGCTCGGCGGGATCCGATGGCGATTATAATATCTTTTGTGTGTTCGTGTCATGGTGAGGGTGACAGGAGGCCCCGGTTATACTGACCTCAACTGGACCGGTCGTGTTCAGGTCATGTTTTGGGTGAGCCCTGATCTGGCTGGAGCAATAAGATGATACATAGCCCAGCTTGGAACGCCTACTGTGCTTATGGGTCGCGTTCCATTTGATCAAATAGGAAACAGATGCGTTCACAAACAATATATGAATGCAATATCCCTTAAATCTGCCTTCATATTTGACTTTATTCCCAGTCGTGAAGGATGGGAGTACCGTGCCCAGTGCTTTTCCCCGTCTACCAGAGGGTAGAGGCTGCTGTACCTTCTGTATGCGAGTGGCGGCCTGGTCCGGGTCCAGGGTAGTGGGGGTGGAGCTCGTTCCCTGGGCGGCCTCCTCCTCCGCCTGACGGATCTCCTTCATGAAGCGAGCCCTGAGGCGTCCCTGGCGTGCCCGCTCAGAAACCTGAAGGACCCTCACCGCCTCCTCCACACACATGGTCTGAAGGGAGACCTCCTGCCGCGTTCAACAGCAGCGATACAGGGCTCACGTTTAATCATTACAGATAGTACAACCGGAATGGAATGAGGTCAACCGTTTTGTTTTTGTTATGTAACGGATGTCAATGGATTTAAATATGTCAATTGGACATTTTAGAACCGTCTACAATATCAGTAAGTTGAATGGAAAAAGTGTGACCAAGGTTTCATGTGGATGTGAAGTTTGTGTTACTGACCGGCTCCTGTTCCAAATCTCCTCCTTTAGCCAGGACGTGAGCCAGCATCTTCTCTCTGTCCCGGAGAATCCGTATCTTCTCCCTCACAAAGAACCGAGGGATGGGCACCTCCAGGTCCTCCTGAGACACACATCACACCTTCACGTCAGGCTCATTTGGTGAGAACTTTCCTCAACGGTGTGCTTAGAGTCAAGAGATGCACTTGTACTTGAAATAACATTCAGAACCTAAGCCTTCGACAAGCCCTCCTACTGCTACCGAGGAACAACTCATTCCGATCTTCTCCCCGGACTGTTCCACCTCCGGGTCCCACTCACAGGTGTCAGTTTGAGGTCCTCCAGCACATCGTCGAAGTAGTGAAACTCCGAGAACTCCAGCTCCACCATCTCGTTCTTCAGCTCCAGCAGACGCCCCATCACGCCGTCCAGCACCTGCCTGACCACGCGACGCTTCTGGGGGTGAACCACCTGGTCGTACACCGCCTCCAGGCTGCGGAAGATCTGGAGGTACTTCAGGTAGAACGTGGCCAGACCCTGGAAGATCTGCAAGCGGTCTTTCTGAGGCCGGGGCACCGTGGAGGGGAACTCGTCCACTAGGAGGTCCTCCAGAGCTACATGGGCTGTAGCCCACATCCTGGCATAGGAGCTGGGCAGAGGAGTGTTCAGATGGTGAAATCACTGACAGGCTTTCTAAGACCCACTAGCTTCTGAGAGTCAAGGCTCTTCCACAGTCTCTCTCAGACCATATCCCTATTACGCTGAAATAAACAGCCATAGCACCACTAACACTTGCAAAGGGAAAGGACAAACAGGTCATCCAGATGTATTAGGCGTGGGAATACCTTTGTTACATCGGGAAAAACTATTGCTTTAGTTTGTGTATTGGCAAAAATAAATGCTAAATGTCCCTCACGTCCGCCAATAAACACATTCCCAATCATGCTCTCTGCTCTGGATAAGTTGCTGCCTCAGTAAATCACAAAAGACATGATTCACAATGGTGACATCACGCTTCTTTCATATTCGGATGAGTTCTATACTGCTACCCTAAAGGCAATCTCCGTTGCCTGCAGTAATGCTTGTTCAAGGGCTAGCTGTATCAAAGGAGCAGAGAGTGGGTGGGAAGGAAGGAGGAGCAGTGTGGAGGCTGAGGGACCATTTCTTAGGGGACCTCAACAATAAAATGGGAGGGTGTGGGGGACTCAACTAGATACCCAGCTAGTGCCCGGCAACAAAGCCCTGAGTCAAAGAATTTGAAAGCGCACCATAGAAACTCAGTCAACAAATCACAAAGGTTCCACCTACAGGAAATGAAGGCTTATTAGTCGTCTGGGAATCATATTTCTCTGAAGGGTGCTTGCAAGCGAAGCTGTGTCATCGCATGAATATACCTGCCTTGATATTTCCTGGTATTTACAGTCCAAAGAACTGCTTTTTCAAGCACCAAGTGGATGCAAGAATGCCTGTCTGTTGTTATGGGAACAGCAACACAGTGCACTTTCTCCCTGTTTCACAACCTGCAGTTCTCGCTTATTAAGTTTGAAAGATGCTGACAATTCAGAATTAATATCACTCTGTGCCCCCGTGGACAGCTATTTTGAAGAAATTGTGTCTTGTGACCAACATCTGGATTTTTCTTTCAGCAGAGGAAAGCATTGAACAGATCAAAGTATACAAAGTAGCAGAGAGAAATGAATTAGATGTATCAAACCTGTGAGACATGTTCTTCGGTTATATACCACCTGTTTCCGATAGATGAATCAAGATGAGTCTCTAGATTTGTAGTCTGTCAGTCTTTACAATGAACTTAATTAAATTATGAACTTATACACGACTGTGTGCAACAAATCTGTTACTACAAAAACAGATGATTGTTTCATCACTGACTTCCCAATACGCGCTGCAAAAACATTGTAGAGAACAAGATTAGACCCTTTTAGACCAGGTATGTGACAATTGTATTTAATTTGATGCATATGCCTATCTGAGATTCAGCTGTCCTAAATATTGTAAAAGCATTTGACGTTTAGCTATCCTGTCCTAATGATGTCCATGCAATCAAATTCTTCTGATTCCGCGAGTCTGACATGTTGTAACCTTCCCATTTTCCATGTAAAGACATGTCCACGAAAACTGCCTCCAATCGATTAAAGTATGTTGCTTTTCTGTGAGCACTCGAGCGTCTAGCAACGGAACGACACGCCTGCGCAATGCACCCACACCGGACAGTTAGATCGCAAAAACGCGAATGTAATAGCCTATAAAATGCCTTGTCTTTAACTATACACCTCCATGTCACGCTTGTGGACTATCCCAATTCCCTCAGTGTGCAAATAATTGCGTTTGTCGGACTATCCATCGGCAAACAGGTAAGCATGATTTCTAATGGAGATCCGTGCGAATTGAATTGACTAAAGGGGTGCATGTTACCAGCACTCAATTTCAGTGACACCAGTATAATGTAAATTCAATTTGCAATGAAGGCATCAATAGTTTCAAAAGGGCGTCTTTCCTCCGGTGGTTTATGAACACAATGGTGCATTATGAGTGCTATATGATCCGTCATGGTTGCCTGACAAGCTATTCTTCATTAACGAATTTCAGAACGATGAAAGACGAGCAGTTACACCGCAGCACCACCTTTCCTGTTTCTGTCACCCCTCATCAACTTTTGACGAATTGGACGGACGAGCTGCATAGACAAAAGCGTTGAATGACTCAGCATGATATGTCAAGTTCAACATAGGACATTTTATATAACTTAGAAATATAGTTCGTAATTGATTTAAGTTGGCCTAGCGTGAACAAATGTAAAGAGTCAAAAACAATCAATGGATAAAGCAGCCATACTTCAGACAGTTGTCGGATGCAATAAAAAAAAATCGACTGATGTTAATAGCTCAGCTAAGTAGCCTAGGCTACAACTACTGACAGTGGAAATCCTATGTTTGGCACATCCGCCAAAACCATTGTTTGAAAACGCCTAAACTTCAATGAATCAGATTTCCATTCCAAGATGTAGAAGTAGGCGTTGCTCTCAGCGCTGATTTAACAAGTGCAGCAGGACAAAGCAAGCCAGTCTCTCGACAGCGCAGGACCGACGGAGAGTTCCTCCGCAACTTGGAGGATAGGACACTTCTCGCATTCGCAACACCAGCTAAAATCATCTGCAGAACATTTACAGAAACGTTTTGTGATACGTGTGGATCATAGTACTACAAGAAATAGCAAGGCATACTTGTAAGTATCCTATCATTTAAATGTAATTTCTGAACTTCGGCGCTGCTGATTTGTTAAAGCCTAGAAAACTGTATTTAAATACTTTATCCTGTGTTGGAATTTACTGTGGTATTTACGGGTCTTTTCGCTAAATATTAGTGTCATCTGTTAAAGAATATCAAATCATTATTGTGCCATAGGCTAACTAGGCTTATGCCCTGAAGACGCTTAGTTGTCAGGCATTGTAGGTTCCTGAGTTTCGCTGTAGGTGGTACGGATTAACGGTGGGCTTCAGTTCCACGGGTTTGTTTGCATTCAATGAGATCCTAGATTACACTGTATGTAACTGATAAGGCCAATGATAGCAAGGCGCATCTAATTACTTTTAAAGCATACCCATAATTATGCTTTGTCTTTCAATATCAAACCAGCTAGGCGTCATGTTTTTTCGTGGGTTATAAACACAAACGTAAACTGGTTAAAAACCAGTCAAAAAATATGTTTATGTAGAGCTGAGGATCTGGTATTGGAATGATGGTTTAGTCATATGGAAATTGGTTACATTGTTTTATAATCTTTTGGCATGTATCTATGGTATGTATCTATTTGTGTTTAGTTATTATTTAAAGGGCACACCTAAAACATCAATGTAATAAAAAGAGGGGTGGAACCTTTCTGATTTGTTTCAAGTAATCTATTCCATCACAGTTCTCAGGAACATAGAAACAGGAATTGGGGCACACAAATAGAGATGTAGGGGGGAGGGGGGCACACACACAGTGTGTTGGGTTTGGCCATATTTGCAATGTTTCTAATGCCCATTAAGCATTTGAAATATCAATATCAATATAATGAATTGAGAGATAGAGAGAGATAGGTAGAGAGAAACTGAAGGAGAAAGATGATATGATCCGTGGAAGAAAGCAATGCAAAGTAGCTGAGTTTCAGTCACGGGTGGGAGAAAGGGGAGGGAGATGACACAAAAGATTAGTTCAGATTAATTTTTTTAACAAAGTGAGAGATATGGAAACTATTCAAAGAAAGAAGGTGAAACAGTACAGTAAAAAAAAGCAAGCAAGCAAGCAAGAGAGCTACAGGCAGAGGGATGGGGGGGGCATGTTGGCCGTGTTCTGTGGTGACTGTGGTGGGAGTCGATGTGACAGCACAGGGTGCTCTTTGTGCCCCAGACGGCGTTGGCTGCCCAGAGTGTGGGGATCAGGTGAAGGGGGCTGCTCTCTGCGAAGCAGAGTAAACACAACCAGTTTAGAAGGCACCGGGAGATCCTAATAAGCCACCGCTTTTTACGGTGCCTGGAGATGCGGCTCCACATTTGACGTCATCCTATTCCCTCCATCCTTTCCCCCCCCATCCTACTGCCCAGTAAAGAAAAGACAGCTTTTGTTTTTATGAAACGTCCCCCCCCCCCATTTCAGGCTGGTTAAGTCTTTTTTTTTCATCTGTCACTGATTTAAGGTTGTCCACTACAGCTGTGTCTACTCATGTTACCCACAATCCTTTTAAAGCTATCTTTCTAACTTTGTTAGGAGAACAAACATATGGCTAATGTTAAGTGCAAATAAATGGTTCAGTTCTTTGACGGTTACATTGAGCTAATTGGGCAACATTTGTTAAGTATCGTGTATTACTGTATTACTTTGTTTTACACAGTACAGTGGAACATTGTCCATTCAAAAGACACCTCAAAAGGAAATGTAAGCTGTGGAATTGTTTTTTAAATAGTAGACTACTTCTACGTGTCGGAAGTAATATTGTCTCACTCTGGACATCTGCCCCATCTCATCCTGTCAGTTTAACTGCAAGGGGGCTAAATGCGGTGATGGCTATTAAAGAGATTGACCTTTCACATCTCATTACTACTGGACACACACAACCTCTGATGAAGACAGTCATCTCGTGCAGAGTTTGGGTATTTTGCCTTAAGGAATAGCCTGTCCTTTTAGCACGCATCACAACAGACTCTTTCAGTGCACCCTGCTGCAGGATGTGTGAGTGAGGTACTAGAAACACAAGTCGTTTTCTGCTCTGGAATACAAGGGAATCATCAATGACAATGAGATGGATTCACATTTACGATTTAGACAGGTTTAGTTCAGTATTTAGGAGGATCAAAATAGAAATATCACTCTTTTTTTATTTAGACATCTGATGTTTTAGCATGTGTATTGAACAGCAGCTGTACGAGCAAAAAAGGCAGTGTGGTAGTCAACTTAATTCCTTTCTGATTACTCTCAGATGTAAGAATGAATCTTCTTATGTCCCTAGTCGAATTCTTTGGCAGCGAAAGCCTCAGTTCTGTTTGTTATTGATGTCCTGGGAGGACCTCAGGAGCCATGGGAAATGTCTCTGTTTGGTAAACGAGCGAGAGAGCATTCCTCAAAGCAACACGCTGTCTAACCCCCTGACATCACACCATGCAGCATCTGACATGTTGGAAATGACGCCTGTAGTCTCTTCAAATAAACACCGATTGGTTAACACACTCCTTTTCATCTCCAAGACCTCTTCCCAGGCTTCCTGCGTTTGTGCGCCTTTGAACGCAGCGCTAACCGGCGAACCTTTTCTGCTGTTGCTTTTGTATGTTTCAGCTCAAGCCCCCTTTCGGAAAGCAACCATGAGCGTGAACGCCAACGACCTGAGCGAGCTGATGGAGCTGTGGGAGGAGCTCAACTTCACGGGCGAGCACGACGACAACCTGTCCCACGTGGAGGCGCTGATGTGTCCCGCCGCGTTCAGTCACGACGCCGTCTTCTACACCCTCTCCGTCCTCTACATCTTCATCTTCCTGGTGGGCCTGGCCGCCAACTCCCTGGTGGTCTGGGTGAACGTCCGCTCCGAGAGGAACCGCTACGAAACCCACCTGTACATCCTGAACCTGGCGGTGGCCGACCTGTGCGTGGTGGCCACTCTGCCCGTGTGGGTCAGCTCCCTGCTCCAGAAAGGCCACTGGCCGTTCGGCGAGGCCGTCTGCAAGATCACCCACCTGGTGTTCAGCGTCAACCTCTTCAGTAGCATCTTCTTCCTCACCTGCATGAGCATGGACCGCTACTTGTCCGTGGTGCTCTTTGGAGAATCCTCCAACAGCCGTTTGAGGAGGGTGGTCCGCCAGCTCATCTGCATCCTGGTGTGGGTGCTGGCGCTGGTCGCGTCCCTACCGGATACCTACTTCCTCCAGGCGGTCAAGTCGACCCATTCCGACAGCATCATGTGTCGGCCCGTGTATCCGGTCGACAGCTCCCGCGAGTGGATGGTGGGCATCCAGATGAGCTTCTTCGTCCTGGGCTTCGCCATCCCCTTCCCCATCATCGCCATCTTCTACCTCCTCCTGGCCACGTCGATTCCTTCCGGCGCGGACAACGAGCGGCGGGTCAGCCGGAAGATCATCCTCACCTACATCGTGGTGTTCCTCGTCTGCTGGCTGCCCTACCACGGGGTCCTCCTCATGGACTCGCTGTCGCTGCTGAACGTTCTCCCCTTCAGCTGCCGCCTGGAGAACTTCCTGTTTGTGGCGCTGCACTTCACCCAGTGCTTCTCTCTCCTCCACTGCTGTGTCAACCCGGTCATCTACAACTTCATCAACAGGAACTACCGCTACGACCTCATGAAGGCCTTCATCTTCAAGTACTCCACCAAGACGGGCCTGGCCAAGCTCATCGACGCCTCGCGGGTCTCTGAGACCGAATACTCGGCTGTGGCCGTGGAGAACCACTCCCAGTTGTGAGGGGTGGTGTCACGATATGGCTTACTCACAGAAGAGACTCTACCAAAGCCCCACCAAGCTTGAAAACGCCACTTCTACCGTGCGTACTTTGCATGGAAAGAGAATCCGTTTATGAGGCACTGTAAAACACAATGACCAAACCAATATCTGTAGGTCTGCATTTCTCTTTGTTATTTTATACTGGTATTCCCCTTATCTGAGTCCTGTCAGATGTAGTAACAAGCCTGTTCATTTGTACTTTATTTTTCAAAGCACTTCAACTGAACTAGAGACTGGGTGTCACCTAATCTGATGGGTTTATGACAACATAAACACTCTCACACACACACACACACACACACATATACACACTTCCCCCAGACGGAGCCAGAGGGAAAGACTAGAAGCTCTCTAAGTCTGTGTTTATCTGAGTTTGCTGTTGTCAGTTGCTCAGATTCCATCACACTTGAGCTAATAGGACAGACAGAAGAGCCAGACATTCTCCCAGGTTTTACAGGTCTAGAAAAGGGTTTACACTCGATTCTAACCTGAGGGAAGCTGACAAAGTATTTGACTCTGTGAGGAAGGTTTTAGCAGTTTGACCTGCTCTGTGTTTACAGGGAAGTGTGGAATGTCAAAGGGACCAGTGAATGAAGGAGACAAGACTCGAGAGATTACTAGCAGGACTATACGGCCTAATTTTGTTCAGTTGTACAGAAAGTAAATACTGTGTGTATTTTATGTTTATTAGCTGTACTGCTTCTGTACGCTTTTGTAAAGGAGGGTTCAGTTTTGACGGTCTGGCTTCTGCCGGATTCAGTCGCAACAGACAAGTTTGGATAAAACCGTTTTGAGCAGTTTCAGAGAGTTTTGTTGTGTTGTTTCTGTTTGGAACTGGAATTGTCATAATTCACCCTTTCACATTTGACCCCCCACAGTATGGATATTCTAAAAGTGGTTCTTGAATGTTCCATCTGAATATTCCTTTATAGGTTAAGGCTATCCCATGTTGCATTGTACTGTATAATGAAGGTTCATAGTTCACATTCAAATTCAATTGGAAACAGAAATTGTATATATTTTGTAAATATCATATTTATATCTCTTTAACTGTACTGTATGTGCATTTACTTGTAAAGTTTGTATATGGCATACAAATGCATCTGCTATCAATACTGTACTTTTATACCAAACAATTCAGATACTGAATCAATGAAGGTGTGCTTTGTGAGTGGGGTTAACAATGTTTATAATATTTCAATATATAATATTCTATTATATAATATTATAAACATGTGAGACTGTATAATGTTCTGTATGTTAGACATTTTGCAAACATTTATATTTTTCTTAAAAGAAATCAATGGCTGCTCAATTGTAAAATGCTAGAAAAAAGACAACGCAAATGTACAAATTTGTAATGCTGCCAAGACACATTTCTTTATATACTCTTAAGAAAGACTTTTCTGTAAGTTGGTTGATGTCTGCCAATGCTGTTGTTCAAATAAATACAATAATGTCTAAAACTATACGAAGAGAGTTTTGAAAGTGTGTGTGTGTGTGTGCGTGCGACGACAGTGGTGAGCACATAGTGTGCATGCGTCTCTTGACAACGAGAGAGACGTACTGCGTGGGAACGTGCAATGTTCTCTTGTAGAACAAAGTCATTCCCCTGTCCATCTTGTTCCACCAAAACAAGGGGCAGAGCATGAGTAATCAGAACCAAGTGCGTGGCAGAGGAAAGCCAGGTGTGCAACCGTCAGTTCAAAGTGTCAGTGAGAGACCTCATACGTCTCACCCAACCTGGGTCCAGAGACTGGAGTTACTCTGTAGAAATGACACCGCTATCTTCTGACACCATCATAAGCAATGGATTTGCTGCAAACATATAGGTCTGTGTTTATGGCAATAGCTATTTATTTACACATGCTATGAAGTCGTGTATAAATACCGTGTGAGATATATCCTCAATACCAGTTAGTGTAATGTTTAATGTTAGATATTCATGTATGCAGACCTCCTCTCTTGGAAGGAGACCTTGGTTTAACACACACACATATTCATGGTTTGAATAAACGTTCCTTTGTCAACATATGGCACACATATCATCGACAAAATACGCTTCTCGCCTGTGAACGCTCTCCATGTCTGGGGGAGTCGGAACGCCTCCTGCAGCCCAGCGGAGGGATGAACCCTGGGCTAGCAGGCAGACGACGGCTCCTGGGATTCCACCAGCTCTGTCTGAACGCGTCCACCGCTCCAGGGCACGAGCCGAGCGACTAGCTGCGCCGGGAGAACGCCGTCTGGACGATCCCACGTGAGGTGGAAAGTATATGTTTGAGACTTGACGAGAGAAGAAAATCTAGAACGTCTCCCTTAGTGAGGTTTAGTACTTTCAAGGTTGAAGTGGATTGCGGGTTTGGATTGATTTCGGATTTTTGGATCCAGGAAAACCAGATAAAAGAAACATTTTGAATGGAGTGCGTAATGGGCGAGAAGGAGACAACAGTAGCATATGTATAGGGAGTCAGGTGGCTGAGCGGTGAGGGAATCGGGCTAGTAATCCGAAGGTTGCCAGTTCGATTCCCGGTCATGCCAACTGACGTTGTGTCCTTGGGCAAGGCACTTCACCCTACTTGCCTCGGGGGAATGTCCCTGTACTTACTGTAAGTCGCTCTGGATAAGAGCGTCTGCTAAATGACTAAATGTAAATATGTGCTGCTCCACCTCACTGGTTAAAGAGCCCTCCTCAGCCCTCACCGTCCAACTAAGAAGGTTGTTCCGAGGGAGAACCGCACATGGGTGCCAACTGTCAGGACAGTGGAGAAGATGAATCCCATGTTTAATCACCCCATCTCCCCCAGCCTCCCCTGCTTCAATGGGGGCTCCCAGAACAACGGTGGTGGGGTCTAAGAGCAGGGCGCCCTCTCCTGTGTGAGGGTCCGCTGAAAGGCCGGATCGTGGGAGCGGTGTGCGCCTGAATGCCAAAGGGCTCCGCGCGGGTGAAGCCGCACAGAAGAACAAATAGCCTTTCACCGCATCCTCATTCCGCCTGCGCCGCCAATAGAGAAAAGCGGGCGTGTGTGTGTGTGTGAGACCGTCCACGTGTGTGTGTGTGTGTGACCGTCCACGTGTGTGTGTGTGCCGCTCTCTCCTCGGGGTCCCGTGTTCTCACGACCGTGAATGTGGCGGCGAGACAGCGATCTGATGGGCTGTCAGATGAGAGAGGGCCTGGAGGTGAAGGCTCATTAGGCCTCCTTGTCTGGGTGTGGGGAGAGCATGAAGCAAACTCTGACAGACTGGCCTGGGCCAGGCAGCACTGAGAAGATGTCTGAACCATGTTTGGAATCTCAATCTGGGGATTAGCAAAGTTGGAGAGTACCGTTGGTCTGGGCAGGGATAATGACCTGTACATTCTGAGGTGCTTGCTGACTGTAAACATAGCTATTTTAGGCATTTGCTATGCTAAAAGGGACCGTGTTTTGTTGGAAAAAAAAAAAAGTACATATTGTGAAAGATGACACAAGTTTGGAGGTCATGCAATCGATCAGTATGATGCATGACATCATGACATGGTAAAACAGAGGTTTCTGACCCCGCGATGTGATACTGAGGCAGATCTGGGGAGGAAGGCGGGGATCGCACTATTTGCATGTCACACTGGCCGCACTATTTGTATGTCACACTGGGCGCACCCAGGGTTGCGCCCAGTGTGACATGCAAATAGTGTGACCCTGTTGTAAATAGTATGACCCTGTTGCCTTTGGTTGCAGCACCTTTAAGTTAATTGCCCATTCAACAGAGAAACTACTTTTAGCTAACTCTCACTAGGCTCTATTGTTTGGTAATTAGACAGTAAATAGGAGCTCACACATACCTCACAAGGAGCTTGTGAGGTGTGTGTGTGGTTCTGAACCAACTGCTGTGTGAGAAGGGAACATAGGAGAGGTGAGGTGAACTGGGTCAAGAATCCAAAGTCAAATAATCTTGGGAAGGGACAGCTTCCGTTCAAAAGGGCACATAAACCCATTTTGATTATTTTCCATGAAGTTCCACCCAAGGCAGTACCCTTGTATTCACACTGCCAGAAACACAATGTTGGGAAAACATGGATAAAGATGCATTTGGTGATTATTTTCCCTGGTCTGTCCAATCCAGAGGGGCTGGACAGAAATGTTTAGAAAGGAGTCTTCTGGAACCTCTGTGTGTGCTCTATGGAGGGGGAGCCAGAGCTGTGCTCACATGAGCCTTTTGTGTGAGGACGTGCTATTGAAGTGGAGGAAGGGAAAATAAATGAGCCTCCTTGGAGTACGTCGGATTTAACCTTTGATACAATAATAACCCGACTGCTAAGCTGATTGATGTCAGGAATACAATACAAGTGGTGCAAGTCTTCTAAAGCCAGATTTTTGAGTGCACTAATTGAAAATACCTACGGTGGAAACGCCTGTCTCCCTTTGGAACAGAGCTGGAGGAGAAGTCTACTTAGTATTCACACACACTGGCTCGTTGTGAAAACCTCGGCCGAGTTTCAAAATGTTCTACCATGCTGTGATAAAACAGACCGACACAACAGGCTGCAGCCTTTTGTTTTGTACTGCTTTTGACTTGTACCGCATTTGTACTAAAGACTCAATTTTGGTACAACAACTTGTATTTACCTTTAGGCCGCAAGAATCAATGTCACTTTTTGTGTTGCAGAAACACGTGTGTGTATTGCGCGGAGGGATTTTCTGTAGTCTGGTTCAGCAAAGTGACAGCCTGCCAGAGAGATACCGGCCCCTCCCCCTCCTCCTCCCCTCCCCTCCCCCATACTGTATGAGGGCCAGGGTCTGGCGCTGAGGTAGAAGTCGGGCTGTTGTGTCTGTGTGTCTCTCGGATGCTAAAGAAAGGCTCTGTTCCCTCCCTCAGAAACATGGGCGGAGCAGTGGGGACGGGTGAAGGGCGGGAGCGAGGCCTCCCATGAAAGGAAAGCAGGAGTTCAAAGGAACCCTGCAGTCCTCTGCTTGGACTAAAGGTTCTCACACACGGGTACACACACACACACACACACACACACACATGCACACACGGGTACACAAACACCCAAGCCGACACGCATACACACACATTAAGACACTGAATGTGTGCCATATGAACATCGCTCCTACACAGGCTTTTCCAGAACGTTCTGTGCGGGGCTGAGTGACAGCCGCGTGAGAACCTCCTTCTGAGTTTCACCTCCTGATCTGGACGCCGCTCTCTCTCATTCATATTTAAATGATCTAATAATGCACCTCACAATAGCACAGTAAATCTGTATTCTCAGTCTAAGACACACATCATCCGTGGACACGCCATTCAGAGCTTTCAGACCCAATGAAAAGAAACGGGAACCGACATATTTTTCCGGTCCATTGAGCGCCTAATTGCCCTGAGATGGACAATTTCAAGGATCCACTGCGTTGGAACTCATTGACATACTTCCTGTGCCCCCCCCCTCCCCTCCCCTCCCATCACACACACCCTCCCCCAAACACACTCCAAACCCACTCATTCCCTAAAGAGCACACACAAACCCAAACTGGTCACGTGACAAAACTGAAGCCCCATATGGAAGTGGGAGTCTCTCCTGCTGCCTGCTGTAGGTGTGTCCCTTGTCTCTGCTGCTCTCCAGGTGGAACAGAGACTATGGAAGACTTATCACCTCTGGGCCCAACAGAGGCATGAGACACACTGTTTTACAGCTCAGTGGCACACTGTGAGGCCATTGTCCACGACTTGGCTCGCCTATCTACCCGGGGATTGTATTCAGGGTCATTAGTGAACGAGGCGTCACTAATGTGCCACTGACACCTCGGCACGGCAAGAGGCAGCCCAGATAAGACTGAGGCAGGGGAAGATACAAGCTTGAGGGACTGATTGAAGCATAGGAGATGGGCTTCTCAGAGCGTGTGGTGTTCTGCTGGACAGTTTTCTGTGAGGGATTTCTCTTCAGTAATGTATCTTTGCTTGTATTTAGATGTTTGTTATTTTCATAATTGAATAGTGCCTTGTGGGACTGGGAAGCTGTTTCTGGTAAAATGCTGCGTTTAAGTAAACTTTGGCAGTAACGGGATATGATGATTGCTGGATAATAGCTACAAATAAATAGTTCTTAAACACAGCTAGTGTATAACTGCCAAATGTTTTCATTATATACAATTATATACAATACATGCAATGTGCGCAAAGCTGTAACTTCACCCTAAAACCCCCAAGTACACCGCCGGAACTTTCCATTTTCGTTCTTTGCCCGTCAGACACGGGCTGGTTTCAAGGTAGGGTGGTCGGCTGAGAATGTGGATCCGGAAGGATCCGGCCCACGCCCAGCCCTGTACAGCCACAGACGCCTGCATTCCCATGGTGTTGGGTAGAGTCATGGACCGGAGCCCACTCATACATTGTCCTTGGGTTGTCTCCGGAGCGGCTGTACCCGCCATCTCTGCCAGTCCTCTTTCTCGACTGAAGTCAAAGCCTAAAAAGCATTGCTGCTTGGATCAGGTGGAGGAATCTCCCATTAAGGAGAGCTACTATATCTCCTGGTCTGGGTCTTTAATAGAGAAACTGGCACCATGTCAAAAACATTTCAGTGCATTTGTATAGGCGTTATAAATGGGACTCTAACCCCTCCCCCACACACACACATACAGTTTCATACCAGGCATGTACATACAGAGCATCACTTGGGGGGTGGGGGTGGAGATGGGGATGGAGGTTCATGTGAAGGTGACACTTTGAAAGTGTCAAAATTCACAATGTTTGGCACTATAGCTGTCATCTGGGCTCTTAAGACATCCAACACCTAACCTAACTCGACCCTCGCCCACCCACCTACCCACCCACCCACCCACCTGTCTATGGAGAATCACAATGCTGGATAGAATTTCGAAACCAGCCTGGAGACTGAATGGGCTTTGGACAAAAACGACACAGCATGGACTGTCCCTATCTTTCCTACAACAATAACCGACAACCCCGGGCCAGGACCCTCTCCCAGAGAGACCTGCCTCGAGCTATGGCACGCAGGAATGTCAACTGTGACAAAGCGTATTCAACATTATCATAGGAGGGGAGATTCTTTGACCCCCAAAGACCTCAGGAGGGGCTGATATGGTGCCTTTAGCAACCAAAGCTTTCAGCATTAGGAGTTATGTCCAAGGTGAATTTGATAGTTTACATTTGGCAGCTTGACAGACTCCACATTCCCAGGAAGATCAGCACTGTTAATGTGTCTTTTACAAATCTTGATGAAAGAGATGTGAAATAGTTGTAATGGTTGTATAAGATATCCCTGTGATTTGATTGGATGAAATATTACATTTAATATTATCTTGATAATAAAAAGCTATTGACAAAAAATATTATATGTTAAATCATGGCAACAACTTTGATATAGTATGCTGCTGAACATCCTTGTCAAAAGTGGTCATACATGGTATCTCATGAAAACACAGACACTATATAATTAACAGTTTTGTTATGCTTTAGATAAGCTTCATCAGCGTTTGAAGCTTTCTGTATGACTATTCTATATGTAAACTGTAAATTATTGAGAGTTGTTTATGTTCTTTATGATTTAAATCGTTTGGGCTATAAAAAATACGAATTTACAGTATATCTGGATCTATGCCATTTTCAACAACCAGTGATCCACTGAGAAACACCCATAACAAAGTGTAACTGTATCTATCACGGCATAAATCCATGTGCTCTACGCCTTATTAATTTCTTACCACAGTTACAGTGCATTCCACACAAATGCTTGGTTGAATGCCAGGAATAAACACACAAAGCCACTTGCTCAGAAAACCACACAAACTATTAAGACTGGGGCATTTGACCTTTGACCCGAGGTCGTGTTTACAGAGAGCAGGTGTGAAATCAAGAGGGCACCCTGCTCGGCACATTCCAGGACCAGCGGCTGGCGTCAGGGTCAACCGGAAGACACGCTTCACTGACCCCGCCTCCTAGACTAAACGTCTCCAGGGCAACGGTGCCTTCATTGGCTGGGTCCGTACTAGCCCGGTTTGCTTAGAACTGTTTTGAGTACTTAAACTCTATCCAAACACGCTGTACTGTCCTCGCGAATATCCGCTGTGTGCCATGTTGTGTTTTAAAATGGGTCCTCTGAGAGGCTCTCCTTTCCCCTTGTTAGCTTTAACGGACGACGTTAACCCTGTGATGGATGGCTAGCTCATATGTGGGCGACCCAAAATTGGCAACCCAAACACGGCCACGGATACGTGCTGTGTTCACAAAGACCCGACCAGAGGTCTGGACATGCCTCGCTGCACACCTTTGTCGTTGATTTTTTTTTTTATGAATGGAGCACTTTGATTACATGAGGGAGTCCCATCCATCATTCCACACGCATGCGGCAGGGAGAAGGCTCACAGCTGCGGGGGCATGATAACCTGAACGCAGAGACGCTCTGTCGAGAATCCCTGAGAAAGCTTTTGTGGACTTGCCCTGCCGTGCAATTGTACAATGTTGTGTCGAATGATTCTTTAAAAGGACAGTGAAAGCAGTTCCTCTTGGGAATCGTGTAAACAAAGGGATAGGGGCTGAGTCTACCAACCCTAGCCATCATGGCTTGCACACATGATGGGGCCGTACAGAGAAGTTGTTCTTCCTTGAAACGGCGCCTTATGATCCATGGCACCTGCAGGAGATTTGTGACGACACTCCTGTTTTAAATCTCCAAACTGCAGTCCATACTAGATCTTCAATCCTATAGCATCATGTCGCTGTATACTCATGAAGTTAATGCTATCATCTAGTCATAAGCTGTGTAAGGTTACAAGGAAAGATAATGATAAGAAATAAGTCAATATTGCCAAACTGCTGACAGAGATTGAAGCAAAAGTCTTTTGTTTTGGTTCTACAGGCTGTTCTAGACACAGCTGCTTGACCAGCTTGAATACCTCTGCCCTACACGGTGCCCCATAAGGTATTTTACAGCCATGCCAGCCTCTTCTGTTCCACTTGTATAATTCTGCTTCGACAGCTGCTGTGACAACTGATGTTTTTGTATGGTGATGTGTGTGTGTGAGAGAGTGTATGTGTGTGTTTCAAGCATTCAGACTGATACTGGAGGGACCTCCTAACAGTGTGTGTTGGAGGTCCTGAACTCTGTCACTCAGAATGCTCAGGAGTAGACCCAGGGACCGAGGCACCACCGGGTGGAATTGACCCCGGGGGTCTTGCACCATTGTGACATTCTGTCACAAGAAGACAAATGTGCAAACATGATATCTGTTCCGCGATGCTGCGTAACCCAGATTGACAAATGACATGGAATAGTTCCAGCATTGACGGACAATGCCCTGAGGAAACACAGACCTTGCTAAAAAGGCTCCACGTAGACCCGTGGATGTGTGGCATTCCAGAGTCTATCTGCTAGACTTCACAAACAAACATGGCTCGAAAACAATGTCTCCACAATCGTCACGTCTCATGCTCTCCATCTTACTCTCTATCTGGCACGTTCTCATGTGCAATGAGAGAAGGCTGTACATTCTCTGTCCATGTAGATTGCCAGGGGGTCATTGAAAGTTTATCTGACAATTGGATCCAAAACACGATGTCTGTTTGGTTAGATTTAATGTGGTGTAGGATTGTTGAATGAAGGTCTACAGGCCTTATGCTGGTATGAGCCAGCCAACCAGATCAACAGTGTGATAGACATAAAAGAAGACGGGGTTGCGTAACGTTTGCCCGCTTTCACTGAATACACATGAATATGAATTGTGGTGTTGGGAGTGTTTGAATTAGCTTAAAAGTGTTTTCTCATTGTATATATATGAATGAATCTGCGCTACGCGTCTGATGTTTGATACGTCGATAATTCTTCAGTCATAAGCACTTCCTCCCGGCTAAAAAAAGAAAGGCATCTCAAACATCACTACCATCTAATGGGAACTACAGTCATTGTTTTCTTTGGCATTTGGATTTGGCATGTCTAAGACAGTGCTTGTGAGAAGGCTTTTCCATGGCATTGAATACCTCGCATGACTGTGGTACAGTCCTTGTCATTGCTACAACGCTGGAAACTGAAATCCTTTTGATTGTCTTCTCTTGTTGAGTGGAAAGTGTCAACAACACATGGTTTGGATCAAGTTCTGCAGAGAAACACTGATTAGAATGACCAACAACGCATGTGTGTGGATTTAACGAATGTAACAGTATCGCCATGACAATCAAATCCTAGATGGTAGGATATCAAAAATGGAATTCTGCACCCTAGTTCCCTTGGATTACAGGTTCAAATGGAAGTTCACATACAGATCACTGTTAGTATGTAATTGCGGAGCTAACAACTGGTATGGCACTGTTCACAAGGAGCTCCACTTCTCAGATATGCACCTTGTAGTAGTCTTCATATGTAGACTACATAGATGATACATACATGTACCATATGTAGTCTTCCAGCAAAAAAAAACACCAAACCGTGGATGCAGTTCATCAAATGAACAAAGAAATGATCTTGAGGGATTTTTGCAGTCATTTGTACATACTAATAATTATTATGAATTATTCAGTATCTCTTGGTTTTATTTCAGATTTAGTTTGAGATGTATTCACTATGTAGTGGAGACACAAAGATGGAAGGTGAGATATGTGTGCAGCACTCAAGATGTCAGAGTTAGAGTGCTGTCAGAGCTCATGTCATTGTGAAAATGAGCATGATAAATACACAAATCCATCATGATCCATGTATGTAACCCATGAGCCAAACCTGATGATTCATGAAACTGGTTGATTACCTAAAAACTCACGGGAAAGAAAAAAAGTTTGACTGAAGTCCTACATTTTATATATGTAGTATGTTTTCTTTTGAGTGGGACACTCTTTGGAGAAGATCCATTTGGAGGACAGGACCATCCATCTCCCCCTGACACGTACAAAACCTACTGACTTCCCCCCCATTCTGGTGGAAATTCATCAAAACAATTGCAACACTTGAACTCGCGAAGCATCACATTTTCCATTTATGTGCTCCATGGCTACATTGTAACCCCTAAACCGTAAACCTCGACACTGCAGCATGTTAACCAAGCCATCAATCACACCGTGATGTGCTGCTTTTCAGACCAGTCAAGTCAAACCAAGGAAGGAGTGATTATGATTAAACGTAGCTCTCGTTCCCCAGCACGGTGGTAAATGGCTCTCGCTCACTCATCTGTTATCTTAGCATATAATTAATAACAGAGCACTAATGGGGTCTCACAGGACCCCATATATAACTGTCTCCAGAGAAAACCCAGCCTTTCACGACTCTATACCTATAAAAAACCTTTTCAGAGAAAAAAAACCTGGACCTCAGGCCACATCCACCCTCATTCATCATCACATATCTCACTCTCATGACCGTGCATGCTGCGCTATATGGGTTGGCGAATAAGGGTCTGTGTGTCTTGAGTGTGTGTGTGCGTGTGTGTGAGTGTGTGTGTGCCAGGAAACCTGATAGGGGACCTGATTAACTACAACAACATCTACCGCCTGTGGTGGCGGCCATCACACTAATCTGAACCAGCACCTACACAGAGGGAACTCCATCGGACACCTCCTCTAGCACATGACACCTCCTCTAACGCGCCAGAGGGGCACTTTCTCCAGCCGCAGTACAAGAGGACTGTTTCAGACTACTTTCAAACGTGTGTGTGTTGGTGGGGAGGAGGGGTCTGTGTGTGCGTGTGTGTGCAGCCATGTGTGTTTAGTGCTACTGGGGCATAAAGTCTATCGTTTTCGATCACTTATTTTCATTCAGATTACTTTTCCATTTGCTTGATATCCGGTCCAGAATGAAAGTGAGAACACAGTTCTGCTCTGAATTGACTTGTCAACTTAGATTAGGTTTTAGATTATGTACAAGGGCCCTTTTTTTGTTGTTGAAAAAAAGCTCTTTGTTGTAGCTATTGTGCACAAGCTCCATTCCTCTCGTTGCCATTTGTTACTCAAGTTCCAATTGGCGACTGACCGCTATAAACTCAACACTTAAACTTTTAGAATAACGTAGGCCAAAAGGCTTGGACAGGCTAAATTCTCCTCTACTTGTCCTCTTGGTTCTCTCTACGACAGACACCCACCCACACACACGCACACGTTACTGTAGCAACACATCTATAGGGTTTGCCCTGGTCAAAGTCAATGGGTTCCTCAGTAAATGCAGCACAAGCCAGCCTGTCACTCTACAGACTCTTAGAGCGGCTACTGGCTCCTTCAGCTGCCACCAGAGGCAGGACTGGAAGGACACTTCAATCCCCAGGTTCAGCTCAGGGTGAGAGGCCACCGCATGTGTCTGTCAGGCGTCTGCAGATGAAGAATGAATAGGAGCGAGACGGTTCATTGAGGAAATGGGCCGGTAGGAAAAGGATTGTGCGGTGTTGTTATTGAAACACCAGCCTTTCTGTGAAGTGTAATGGGTAAAATGTAGTAAAGAAAAGTACATGTCAGACATACAGTAACAAGTGTGGTAAGAAACATTAATCATTCATTTGAAAAATGCAACTGACAGTACAAGAGTGCACACGACAGCTATTGCAAGGTAAAATATACAGATAAATAATTTTCTCGACACATCCTCATGAGGGCCAGTTTCCAAATAGTTTCCAAACAAATGAGCTAATTCTGGCAACACGTCTTCCAGCGAATGCTGAAATATGACCATTGTTGCTACAAAAGCAATATTTCATTTCCTCATTTGGCCTGACACAGTCTGTCACCACGCCTGGTGCATAGCTGTTATCTCAAAGCTCTGTGTATCCAGTCATGTGTGTTCCTACAAGTGATGAAAGCTGCTAACGTTCACAAAACAAACTCCTTCCGCCTGATTTTCTTTACTGCCAGCAATAGTGTCCAAACAATAAAACAGAACATTGAAACGTTTTACTACACAGAAAGCACTGGGGTTTGGTTTGGAAGAAAAAATACCGAGCATAATAGCATTACTTTTAACCTACATCCTTTTTTTAACTTGTATTTGTTTTGTAATGCCTTTTTTGCACGCACAAGTTCAACACAGCAAACTGAAACGTTCGTACAGTAAAGCCTTTAAATTAAAATGTTCCATAAACACATCCTCCACCCTAAACAGTCACCATAAATACACACAAACCCCAGTGTAGTGTTTAGTACTTGATATCTAACACAGCTGCACGTGGCCACTACTTGATTAGGTTCATGAAGGGCCACAGCACCCATTTCCTTCCCCTCATCAAGGGAAGGGTAATTGGTAGGTGTGTCTTATTATATAACTAGTGGCTTGAAATCTAATTGGTTTGTTTAGAGTTAAGATTTGATATGGCTGACTGGGCTGTTTGGGAACATCCTGTACAGAGCAACTCTGCCACATAAGTTTTTTACTCATCATTTGGTCATTTGACAGGGTCTAGGGTCACAGAAGGGTTTTCTTAACAGACGATTTTAACATGAAATCGCAACAACCACAAACTATGACCCCGGTTGTTATTCAGCAAACACGCACATTTTCAAAAACTGGATGGAAATAAACGAGGGGAACATGACATTCTATTCGGTGAGCTCACTCGTGGCTCCAGAGTGATGCTATGAGTCTTGAATATTTTATTGCAGTGAGCTAAAACTGCTTCCAGTTCCTGGATTTTAGTAGAGTTTAAGTTTAGGACAAACAACTAAGTACAAACAAGAGGCCAGGGGTTCAGGGTCTCTCTCTCTCTCCTGGACCGCTGAGTCCTTAGTGGGCTGATATCTGGAGCACAGACAGAGCTCTATTCAGGAATGAGGCTGGCAGGCCGACATGCTACGGTTCTCAAGAGGACCGCTCAGGTCCAATCAATCCCTGTCTGTTGGTTATTAAACCAGACTTACGTCGGCAATCTTAGCCCATGATGTATTGCTCAAGGCACTGCGTTTTACCTGGTTGGCTCACAAGTTCAGTATGTTTACTATACTGTTTAGTTTTTTCTTATGTTGAGGGATTAGACAGTTTGTGAAGCCAAGCCCCAGTGCTTATATACTTAATTATAAACATTATACAACATAATATTACATCAGAACTGTAAGTATAAGGGTAACTGTCAAGTGTCTGCCAACAGATAATAACTTTCTAAAAACAAAGATCAGTCTGATTTAGGACCACCCTTGTTCACTAAACAGCTGTAAGCACTGAGAACTGAGGAAACTTCGTAATCCGCTAAACATGGCTTAAAGCATCAGTGAGAGGAAAAAATAGGACCAGCAGGATACTAAGGAGAGGAAGGCAGAGGACCCCACAGTCATCCACCTCCTACCTGAAACCTCACAGTCACCGAGTCTCGAAATCAACAAGAGACACTGAGCCAGCACCTTGAGAGTAGATTAGAGGGGCGAGTAATAGTGTTGTTTTCCATCTCGTTTGGTGTCACAGGGTCAAACTCAAGCTTTGAAGTTCCCCTAGATGTTTTAAATAGCCCCTCTCCCAAAGCCGGCAAATATAAAGCAACACTAAATTAGTCAATGCATAAAACCTGTCACACCAAAAGTCCTAAGATGGGATTGATTTTGTTTTCTTCCTAAATACTTAAGTAATTAAAAACAAGTTTTAATTACTGGGCTTTTGACCCTAAAGTGACCTGTGGAAGCTGCAAAACCTCCCAATTAAAGGAGTTTCACAGATGGATTTATCAAAGATTTACGGGGATTTACTTCAAGAAACGGGACAACTTTAACCCCCTGGAGAATTACTCAGAGGTTTTCAACTAATTACAGCCAGGTTCTGGTGATGGTAAAAGTCTGTGTCATAAAGTTATTTTTTATATTTATGTGCTAAATGTGTTTTCCAGAATGGTGTTAGTCTGTTGTGTGATTTATTGGCTACTATATTATTAACAAACGTTAAGAGTACAATACCAAAATACAGACTCATAAAGCATGACATATATATGACCCGTTTTTAAACACATTTCAAAAATAGAAACAATAGATCAGCGAGGTGAGTTCAAAGGTATTTATTTTTGCTCACTTACTCACTCCTACAGGAACTACCCAGACAAACAGTCCCTCTCTTTGAACTCCCGAAGAAGAAACGACTGTGAGTTTGAAACTGAGAGGGAGTTAATTAATGGCGTACATTTCATTATAAGCGTGAGGTCATTTTTGGTAACAAGGGATCACCCTCCCAACACAATGGCCGCCAAGGCTGCTGGAGGCGAGAGCGCAAACACAACAAACACAGTGGAAGACATAGGAAAGCAAATATACCTTCGGAGCGAGGAGAACTAACACAAACACAAGGTGCCTGTTTTGACTTGAATTTCAACATTTTGGACGTGTTCCAGGTTCAATTAGGCTGCTGCAGCCCTCGAGCTTCTTCCGCCGTCTAAAACACCATCAGGGAGAGACTTGACCAGGGTAAAGCAACATGGACGTCTAAATCCATACAGGATCATTTCATGGCTGTTTAACAAATATCAGATCCATTGGCTGCCTCAAGGAGGGAAATTTGTTCATGGCTTTCAAACTTTCATGGGAAAAGAGGGTTCGTATAATCACAGTTACACAGGCCGTATTTGGGTTATTTGAGCACATTAGCTTTTATGTGAGCATGAGTTTACTTAGTATGGCAATAGGAACAAATATTATTACAAGGAAAATATATAGACATTTACAATTCCTATATACAATACTGCATAAACATCTACTGTAGTGATGCTGTTGAAACTGTGTTTGATGCTGTTTTTACAGTGTTTTCGAGACAGACACACTGTAACTTTTGGTCAAAGTTCTATAGAAAAAAATATTATGTTTGACCAGGCGGGCTTCATAAATGTTAAAGAGAGAAGTTTATTTCAGGGACATTTTTACGGCCCCAAAAACAAAACTCAGGACCAACCACAACTGCCATTTTCTCTTTTACTGACATGGCAAACGAACCATGTGACCTCAGTAAAGCCTCACCATCAATCAGATTTCTAGTGAAAGCTGCTGTTTGCAGTGTGCACCCTCTGTCTACATATTAAATCCGCACCCAGCCCTCTCTCACCACCACTGGGCTAAAAGAAGAGCCCAGAGAACAAATGACTGAACATACACAGCCAAATTATGCAAATGTTACTTATTATTTGCTGGTCTAACATGGTTTAGCATTAATACCATTAGCCAGGGTTACCACATGCCTGGTTAATCTCTTGTTTGCCCCAAGTGGATCTGTGTGCCTCTGGGTGTGTGTGTGTGTGGTGGTGGTGGTGGGGGGGCAGTGGTGGTGGTGATGGAGGGGAGGGGGTGGGGTGGGGATGGTGAGGCTCCAGTAATCTGTAGTCGATCTTGTGTCCCTCATCCTGTTTTCAGTCTTAAACACATTGTATGTTTTCAGAGGAGGTTGTGGTTAGAAAGCGCTACCTCTGGCTAAATCTGAAAACAAAAAACACACAACAAATCTCTCATTGTACAGACATGGGCACACATTGGGGGGGGGGGGGGGGGGTTCGAACACATGAACATATGTGCCCCAGAGCAAACAAAAGGGGCTCCCTAGTCTTCCGGGGAAACATGAGCGTGCCACTGTGACAGACTGCACCCCAGTGTGCGGAGGCGTCTATTTCAGGAGCACAGAGAGCACATTCTAGAGAGCATCCTTTAATTCAGCCCATCCTTTTATCTTCGTTGAGATCAAAGCAGACATCTTGTTGTGCTTTACTTAATGGTTGCTTTATGAGAAAAAAAAAAGAGAAATTATGAGGTCTGCAAAACATGCTCTTGAGGCATTTTATGGCCCATCATTCAGATGATGTTCCATTGTCTATTTGCTTTATAGTGTGTATATACGTAGTACTAAAGTCGGCTAAATTTATACATTACACGATGCAATGTTGATGTGTCTTTTTCTTCTAGAAGACAAACCAATTTTCCCTCATGGATTCACAGCTAGGATAAAAATGTCTAATGTGATCAAATTGAAGGTGAAAAAATACAGTACATACAAGAAGTACATCAATAAATATGATATGGTAGATTTTGAGGAGCAAACTGGATAGGATATCAATCTGTATATAGGGTTTGACCCCCATGGCTTCTGAAAGCAATCCTTTCCCATGACGGTGATTTCGCTTGTGGTCAGTATCTTCTCCTCCCACGCATTTTCTCATTGCTCTGCAAGCCCTCTAATGAGCAAATCTCTTTCAGGTGGAGAAGGCAGAGTAGCGGACCTTCCGTGAAAGCTTTCAACTGTTTTTATTTTTTTTTGAAGATGAAGAGATTTTATATCATGAGGGAGGGGAGTCGAAAGGCAAAATGCTTTGAGACGCAGGGAGCATGCAGTGTTAATTGGACTCTCATTTATTCGTTCTGGCTGGGCTGTGTGTTGTTTATGAATTCAACATCTCTAATGAAGACCCTCATTTGGGAGATTCGGACTGCCAAAATGTCACGATGTCAAGAAAATCTATCAAAAGGATCAAAGATGGCTAAGGGCTTCTGCTGTGTTAGGTTATTCTTTGTTTATTGTTTATGACATCTTTTGACCTTTTTGAGCAAAATAAGTGCTGTTGAATATAGCACAAGCAATATCTTGAATAATAAGAGAATAAAGTATAGGGAAACAGTACTTAGTTTGCTTGGCAAAAAAACGTACATAGCTGATGTCACTCAAAGTTATTAACTGGTCATTGGTAGAAGAACCACTGAGACCAACCTACATTTCTTTCAACTTTAAGCACAGAAGAAGGAATCCTCCCACCGAAGGAAGCTGACCTTCGCCTGACTGGCCTGACCACAGTAAGATAAGAGTTAACTCTCCACTCTCCCTGACCAGTGGTCTACCGGAGGGCTTGTGGAAAGGACTTCAGACAAATGTACACACAAAAAAACAACACGCACACACACACAGCCCTACACATGGCATACGCATGCGTAGCTTAATTCTACTGGGAATGTTGATATTATTCCTTTCTCCTCGGCCCATACCCACTTATAGACCTGCATCAGAAGGAAAATGAGTCTTCCTTCGTTCCAAAGTGAGCGTGGGAAATCCAACCCCTCCGTAAACACACGCCAGGGCAGAGAAAGGAGCCTCACAAAGCACAATGTCCCAAACGTGGCCCCGTTTTGATTTCCTGCGCGTGAATGAATCAAACCCACGAACGCCAACTGTGTTTACGTTACCGGGGTGTACGCGACAGGCGGAGCCCGGCAGCTCCGGCTGCCTGGTGTAGTTCCTGTCGTGCTTCAGCCACAGGCCGATGCCGGGTCGTACATCGGCCTGTGACGGCCACCTCCGTCACTGGTCATCATTGTGTTTCCGTACACAAAAGTACAATGGCTCATTTTTCCCCACAGGCCCTCTGGTTCTGAGATGGCACGGCTGATATGTGCGTGAGTGGCACGGAAGAGGAAACAGACGTTCCGATCGTTTATCTTTGATTGTCAGCAGAACACAAACACTCCAGTCAAGTGCGGTTTGCTGATGTGACGTTGGAGGGGAAACATGTCTGGCTCACAACGGCTGCAGTATTATGAGGACTTCTTTAAGGGTTAGGGGTTATGGATATTCCAAGTTTTTATTTGATTTTACATTTGACAATGAATTAGTTAATAAATCAGTCAGATTATCAGAAGAACATCACTAAGATGATATGAAGCAGGGAACCTTAAGAAGCAATTTCTGAGATATATATTAGTCATCTATTGTACCAGCCATAGCTATTCAGATAGCACTGGTATTTACAAATACATTCCATAGGCTATAGATTTATTTAAAGACATTTTTTGTCATCTGCAATATGTCAATAATGTCCTCTTGTGATGGCTGATGTCCATTACTTCTGCCGTAACTTGATTGGAAAATAGATATGTGACGCCATCTAGTGGGAGGAGCTGTAAAAAAAATATGTTTACATCATTTTTGGTCACATAATGAATATCTCTTGTTTTTTATGTTTAAATGAAGTGTAAAAAATATATTAGAAAATGTTATTCACACTCAAAGCCATTAATATACTGTCTTTTGTACACCAGCTTTGTTGAGTGTTATCCTATAATGACATAAACTAAAATGCTATTTCAGCTTGCGTAAGTGGAGTTCAGGGTCTGTGGCCCAGATGATAAGGTCCTCCAAAGTGTTATTATTAGTATCAGTTCCATGGGATGGCTGATGGCAGCTCACATGTGATCTGACATTTGAAGATGCTGTGAAGCTCTGACACCACTGTTGGCCACTAGGAAAACATCCCAAACTTTTCAGAACACACCTCACTCTTTCACTTACCTGCCACTGTCACATATAGTCCACTGCACATAAAACTGTTATGTACAGTCGTTCCTGAAAGGTCCCTTTTCTAATGTTCAATTGCACAATATGGTTTGAGGTTGAATGGCCTAATATGGTTGTTTATATATGTATTATTTGTATTATTATGGCTCCGATCTGCAAGGTGTTGTTTGTTACACTAAATGGTTCCATATTGCCTGTAAAAGTATAATTACGGAACTGTTCTAGGTTGTATACTAAGGTTCTTTTGTGTTTTAATCGTGAGTCTGAATACATGAATGCTATAAAATACAAATATTTTATGAAAGTGATAGTGAGGGAAGTGTGTTATATAATCCGCTTTCTGCTTTGATACTACATACTATTCTTCTTTTAGTAGATATGGGAAAGTTAGTGGAGTGTTCAGTCAACAAACCCACGTGGCCAAGCTGCAACAACATCTCTCAACATAACACTCCACTACTGTGGTCATGTTTACAATCCACACACACACACACACACACACACACATACACACACACACACACACACACACACACACACACACACACACACACACACACACACACACACATACAGACACACCTCTCTAACCACCTGTTATTTTGTTAACGGGAAGTTTTCCGAAGGCACAAAGTGTGCTATGCTGACCCGTGCTGCGCCAAGCATTGTGGACACTGTTGCTCAACTAGCCATGGCGGGATGACCCGCCAACGGCTCTGAGGAGCACATGACCGATTGTTTACGGCTTCTTCCAGAAGTCCCCTAGTTGTGTAACGTGCAGACACCCAACGTGAGCTGGCTTTGCTGGCGGGAGTGAGGGTTTGCGGGAGGGAGTTTAGGGGTGTCAGGAAGGTCGAGGATGTGTATGTACCGCCACAAAAACGACCACTTTATATGGTTTGTTTCATAGTGTACCGTGTGGCATTATCTCATAATGTACCATATGAATTCACAGCGCAGTTTGAAGGATTTCAATGTGCACAGGCTCGTGGCTCCCCTTCTGCATGGAACGGCGGAAAGCATTGGAATGCAACAAGCTGCGACCCGGTGTCTGCTGCTGAGGGAGGGTAGCAACACATGTAAACACATCTGAGCTACATGTTTGTGGTGGGTTGGGAGAAAAGGCATGTTGTTATTGGCAGGAGCAGGAAAACACTGTCCGAGAGCCTTACCGTGTCACAAGGGGGAGGGGGGTGGTTGGGTCCGCCGTCGATATGATTTGTCGCCCTCCACAGAAAAGGAGACTGGGAGGTGTTGCTAAGTAGGGCATGTGCCATGTTTGGAGGGAAAGGGGGGGGGCTATTTTCTCCGAAATGAGACTCACAAACAAGCGGAGGGTGGGATCATGCCACGGACGGTGTGCGGGATCAGGTGTCGTGTCCCGCCTCGCGGTATAAAAGCCGCCACAGAGGCCTGGCCTGGGTAGATCAAAAATAAACTCAGCCGAGAGAGACACAGCACCGTAGCTTCCAAGGAACAAACAAGAAGCACAAAAGGGACAGACCCCGATCCTGAACCCAAAGACCCAAAGAAGACCCTAAGGACCTCAGAGGATTTTAAGGAACAAATCCCCAAGCAATCGAGCCCACACCCACACCATGGATATCCAGACCAGCCAAGTGGTGCGACCTCCCAGCCCGATGGAGAGCCTTGAGAGGCAGCTGAGCTGCCCCATCTGCCTGGACATGTTCACCAAGCCCGTGGTCATCCTGCCCTGCCAGCACAACCTCTGTCGCGGCTGCGCCAGCGACCTCTACGACTCCCGCAACCCCTACCACTACTCCGGGGGCATCTTCCGCTGCCCCACCTGCCGCTTCGAGGTGGTGCTGGACCGCCACGGCGTCTACGGTCTGCAGAGGAACCTGCTGGTGGAGAACATCATCGACCTCTACAAGGCCCAGCAGGAGAAGGGCGGCGAGAGCATGGGCGGAGGGTCTCTGGAGCCTCCGATGAAGGACAAGGACACCAAGGAGGCCAAGTGCAAGGAGCACGAGGACGAGAGGATCAACATCTACTGCGTCACCTGCCAGACCCCCACCTGCTCCATGTGCAAGGTGTTCGGCCAGCACAAGGACTGCGAGGTGACCACGCTGGAGAGCGTCTACCAGACCCAGAAGACCGAGCTGCGCAACGCCGTGGAAATGCTCGCGGCGGGCAACAGCTGCGTCCAGGCGGTCATGGCCCAGCTGGATGACATGAGCAAGAGCATCCAGGAGAACGGGGAGCTGCAGAAGAGACACCTGAGCGAGAGCTTCGACCTGCTCTACGCCATCCTGGAAGAGCGCAAGGGCCAGCTGGTGGAGAAGATCAGCCAGGAGGAAGAGGAGAAGGTCCAGGTGATCAGGTCTCTGGTGGAACAGCACAAGGTGCATCTTGAGGCTAGCAACCAGCTGAAGGAGAGGGCGTCGAAGAGTTTGGAGCTGGGAGGGGCGGCGGAGTTCCTGGTGAGCGCCAAGGAGCTGATGTCCCAGGCCAAGGAGGTAGCCAGGGGAGCCCAGGTACAGAGGCCAGAGCCAGGCTACGAAAGCATGGACCACCTCGTCCTAAACACAGAGGATGTGGAGGTCCTTCTAGCCCAGATGGACTTTGGAGTCAATGATGACGATGTAGAGTCAGAAGAAGACGAATAGGAGGAGGAATAATGACTTTCCCTTTCAAGACAAAGACTTTTAGTAGAAGTATGGGAAAGTTGAAGTAAAGACTCTGACAAACTAGCAAGGAAGAAATGAAATGATGTCTGCAGATTTCACAGAAAATGTATAATGGTGCCATTTTGAAAAGTAGTTTTTTTACACATACAAAATGCAACCTTTTGCATTTCATTTCCTTTTCTTTTTTATACTTTTGTATTTTATGCCTATTTAACTGTACTGTATTATTTTGATATCTGTTGAGCTTGATATCACAAGACACATATTTATGTTTACACTTAAATTTTTTAATGCAAGTCTAAACTACACGTACACAAAATAAGTTTATTTATTGAGTTTGGAATGTCCTCATTGTTTTGTCATACTTGAATTGCTGCAAAATGCACTGAATCATATCTGACACTGCTGTTACATTGTTATGTCATTGTGAGTTTCAATAAAGTGTTAAAGAAAACAATTTTGAATCAGTCCTTCCTCACTCATAACTTCTAAAGTCTAAGCGGATTTCTCTCTCCGATTGATCCTATATTTACATGGGTCATGAAACTACACTATAGCCTTACTTAGTCTTCTTGCTGGTGATATAGTGGCTATTTTTACTGGTCAAAATGGGAGAGGTGGTGAAGGGTACTGGAATAGCTCAGTCAAAGAGAAGGACGAGGGAGAGTTCATGTTTCTATCCCTGACCCAGCAGCTCCACTTGACCATTCCAGCTGCTGTCTGGCATGCCTGAGAGAGCTGAAGGCCAGGGGTCAAACACTGATAGCATTATCGAACTATGGCATGAATGCAAGAATAGTGTGGCTTCAGCAATTCACCAGCATAACCCAACCAACGCCTTGACCAGAGTTACAGTATGTGAGTGTGCTTGGATATTTGAGGAATCCATCACAGATGGATACTCTGTGATGTTACTGATTATATATTCAGTGTTCCAGTACACGTCTGTGCCATTATCTGACAGTTCATCCAAGAACCAAATGCTTCCATTTCCACATAAATGAATTGAAGTTAGGATACATTCACTGATGTGTGCTGCCAATCTGTTATGGACATGATCTGGTTCCCCTCTGGCAGCAGCTGACTGCACTCCCCAGTCACATGGTCTGTGTTGAAGGAGCTGATAAACCCAAACAGGCTCTCAACCAGCTTAGAAATGACTGAGATACAAAGACACACACTCCCTATCTCCTCACACACACACACACACACACACACACACACACACACACACACACACACACACACACACACACACACACACACACACACACACACACACACACACACAGACACACACACACACACACACACAGATAGTAGCTAATGTATGATACCAGACAGACAGACCCCAGACACACAAACTAAAACAGTAAATCATCGAACATATTGTATCATGACTAAAGAGTCCTCTAAAGTCGTACATGCTGTCGTGTGCACTTGGACTTAGCAAGCATTCAGCCCAAAAACTCCATTATTGTAAAACAGTGTTCAATAGTACCAACACATTGAAAAATGTCAGTGCTCTTGGAAGCTATTTGACAGGTACAGAGATAGGCTAGGTAGCCTGGAGTTTGACCTCGTAGGTCTCACCACCAGCTGTTCACTACCAGCCAGACCGCAATGCTTATAGCTGCTCTTCTCAAGTGTTCGTGTCAGACTATCTGTGTACGACACCACAAGTCTCACGTTACAATGCTGCAGAGAATGTACAGTAACAGAGGGGGTGGGGGGACAAGACACTGCCTGGATAACCGTCCGTCTGAATGCACACAATACTTAAAAGTGGAGTGGCACATGGTTTTGGTAGCTAAGAGCCTCTATTTTGCAAGCTGGGCTCCCATGTGCCTCAAGTGCTGAAGTGGGTTCATTTCCAAACGCATGCCTGTCAGGTGAATTTGTCACAGCTACGACGATAGCTCGTCAACCTTTTTTTCCTGTCGGCCAACAAACTGTCTACAGCTCACCTTCGCCTCTCCTTTCTAATTCGGGCCCCTACGACCTCGCTACTCCTGCCTAAAAAGAGAGTGTGGCTTTACTGGGCTGGGAGCATGTGCACGCAGCGAGCCGCTCTTTGTCGGGGGTGTCGAGGTGTAGAGTGTTGAGAGGCCATGCGGTGTATTACTTTGACTAAATAAGATTCGGACTTCCCCTGGAGCTCGCTCAACTTTTGCTGCCACCCAGCCTCTAATTTTAGAGCTGTGAATCAGCCTGCCCTTAGCTTTGCCTTGTCATCGTGAAGGGCACCCTCCTCGCCACGTTTCTCCCCCTCCATGAACCAGGAATGGGGCCAAAGCTTAAGTTAGATGGAAGGGACTAACATCAGGGAAACTAAATGCTTATGCATGGACCTTCCAAAGCTGACCCAATTTAGTAGTAGCTGATCAGGTTACTGATGTAAGGGAAGAATGTATTTACAGTAACCCACCTAATGTGTAATCAACATGCCACCATGTAATACATCTACATTTTACATTTAGTCATTTAGCAGTCATTTATCCAGAGCGACTTACAGTAAGTACAGGGACATTCCCCCGAGGCAAGTTGGGTGAAGTGTCTTGCCCAAGGACACAACGTCATTTTGCACGGCCGGGAATCGAACTGGCAACCTTCAGATTACTAGCCCGATTCCCTAACCGCTCAGCCATCTGACCCCACATGTAGTAACTTGCTACCTTGCTATCACCTTCTTCAGCATGGGTTTTAGTTGGCATACCCGTTCTTTTCTTCGACAGTCAATGGAATGATGTGCATTTCCAAGTACACTCATCTGATTATTTTATCAACCGTAACACTTTTACATCCTTTGTGATATTAGTCTTGTAACCAGTCGGATTAGGGGGGGATTTCAAGTTACATTTCTCATGTAGCAAAAGATATTCCATGGTATTAGGAGATGGTCAAATGGAATCGCCCAAGCATCTAACCAAGAATGACTGTATGACATATGTTTCTATTTGCCAAAAATGATAATACAGGGGTGCATTCAGCCAGACCAACCCAGAGGACACACTGGTCTGCATCAGCTTGTTTTAAACTGATTCAAGTCTGAGATTAATTATTAAATGTATTAATCAAAATGTGTAGGAATAAGCCTGAGCCGTGCTGGCTGTCCACAAGGCTCTACAGAGAGCTTGGGAAAAAACTAGTGTTGACACCAGTCTTATCCTGGGCCTGACTCCATCACATGGAAACTCAGCAAGAATTTGGTGATCGGTATGATGGAGACTTTGTTAAATCAGTCCTATGACATTTTCGCGGAACACAAATAGATTTGAGACTGGATTGTTGGAAATTATTGGCTTGAACAAAGCAGAAAATAATGTTTCCACTATGGAGGTCAACAGTGAAGGCAACAGACAACAGCAACAGCGTTGCTGAGTTTACGTTATACTCTTACAAGAATTATAGTTGTTAAAATAGCCATGCTTGGTAGCAACATCATGTTTTCGCTATAGGTCGGCTACACTTGAAGACAGCTTTACTAGTACATCGGGATTGATGTTGGATGGTGTGTGTCTTATTTAGCTCACTATACTAGGTTACAAATTGGCTGTTTTCCCTCTGACAGATACAGTGTTATCTGTGTTCCTAAGGGCACCCTTGTGTGCCCACCTCTCACACCAATAGAGGCCTCTTTCATCTGTTGATTTACCTTGGGTTAGGCTGATAAAAATAGCATTAGCTTATTTTTACGCCTCGGGCTTGTAGCCGAGGGTAGAACAACAACATGTATGTTAAAGCTACTGTCAACGGGAAAGATCAGTGAGAAACATGACGTTTAAAATACAAACATAACCCATCTCAGGTTATAAAAATGGTGTTAGTAACAGTCATAATCTTTGGAATGGAAATGTGTTCAAAAATAACAAAATGGCTAATTAAACAAATCATTTCCTTTTCCATGTATGAAGTCATTGTGTATGATATGGTCTATATCTTGTGATGTCGCATGTTAAAGTGTGTGACTGAGTGTACCGAGTGCCGATTAAACTTACTTGGAGGAGGGGATAAGGGATGTTCATTCTTCTCTCCTGGAGGCATGTGATTAACTTAACCATACTTCAGTTCATTCGAACATTTGGTGCTGCATCTGAACAGTTTACTGGTGTCTGCAAAACGGGTAAAGCTAAGCTATTATTATTAATCAATTTTGTGTATTATTTTGAACAGGTTTATGAGTTATAATTTGTCAAGAAATAGGCTACCTATCTTCCGTTTTAACAGTAACTCTTCGGCCTTTTGTCGAGTTGATGCACGACAACAACATGAGACAATTGTCTCACCCATGTCTCTGTACAAAGTAATTTTGTGCCTAACAGGGTAGGCACAAAATTGAATAGATTTGTTTAATGTAATGGATTTTTTGTATTGCTGTCTTGTATGCTTAAAATGTATTATTTTGGACATTGTTGACTGATAGATAGCTCAATTTACTAGTATCGGAATCGTGCATCTCATTCTGAAAGGGTGACTTGATCTTGTTTTGTTTTTATGTTTTTTACAATTAATGTAGCGAATGTAGGTGAACAGTAGTTTTGTAATGTTGCAATCTTCCAAATCATTTGATTAAAGCAATACATGCAGTTGCTTTGATGTTGAATTGTAGGGCAACAATAGACTACCGTATCTTTTTATGATCATACTTTTATTTCATTTCAATTCCAAAAAAAAAAAAAATCAATTCAATCAACACAATTCAATAGATGTTCAAAGTCCAAGCATCCAGTCTACTGTGATCGCCTTGAACACTTAGATCACACTTTTATCATTCGTCAGCAATCTGACAGGCTGTGTTGATTTCACAGGAACCATCCTTGTTCCTTAAAAAGGGGTGCTTCTGTTGCAGCCACCATGGACTGCAAACTGGACCTTTCGAGACTCACAGATGAGGAGGCTAAACATGTGTGGGAAGTCATTCAGAGGGACTTCAACCTGAGGAAGAACGAGGAGGAGAGACTGGGGTGGGTCAGCTGCCTGATAACCTTCAGATTCATGAAATGACAGGATCCAAACGTTTAGTCACAGAAGGATCTTCTTGAATAATTGGATTGTGAATCACCTTTCAGTGACTCAATACAAACAATGATGTTGACTGTTTAAACAGAGCTGACATTAGCCAGTTTGAGAAGTGTACATTTATGTTTTTATAGTTCTCAAGTCCATATTCCAATTGTTCTGACTTTATATGCAATGCAATGTGCACATAAAGTGACATAACCGTATAAATTCTGCACAAATTGAGGACTGTGCCCAGTTGAACCCAGTTTCAACAGCTATGCATTTGCTGTTTGTTGCCCCAGCAGTGTGTGTGTGTGTTCTGATGATGTGTTGAGTATGTGTGTGTGTGTGTGTGTGTGTGTGCGTGGGGGTATAAGTGTGCGTTCTGAGCTCTGCACTCAGGAATGTAAGTGTGAAAGCCTACTGTTGTGAGTCAGCTCATCACGGTGATCATGGAAGAGTCACAAGGCCGTTCCCAGCACCCAGACAAAACAAGATGTTGTGAGCTGTATTCTCTCACAGGCACAAAGACTCCTATGTTTGAGAGCTGTCTCATCCCTATCATCCTCTCAATGTCTCTTGGAGAACACCTCCCAGATAGATTTCCTTCCATCTGTCGGAGTACAGTGAGACTCAGCATACAAACGTTTCTTTCAAGGTTTCCTAATGTTAATGAGCTTGCACATAGGAGTTTTGTTTTCATGGAATGCACGTTACTCTTCACATACGGGTGATAAAATGTTAATCTCTAAAACTATTGTTATCTCAATAGTATATCTGAGGTCCACCTACTTTGCTGTATCCAGGACCTGATAAACGAAAAATGAAGTGACACCACGAATGGTTCAACCCGAGCTTTCTTTTCAGAGTCCCCTGAATTGTCTTCTCTTCTCCCCCCTGTGTTGGCAGCGAGCTGAAGACTAAGATCGAGAAGGAGGACACCAAGCTGGAGCTGCTGGGGTCGGAGACCCCGCTTGCGGTCTCTCACTGCATTCGCTGCCTGCAGCCCTTCAAGTTCCTGGTGAACAGCAAGCGAGAGTGTCTGGACTGCAAGCTCTCCATCTGCAAGGCCTGCAGCCGCTACAACAAGAAGGAGATGGGATGGGTGTGTGACCCCTGTCGGATGACCAGGTGACCCCCCCGCCCCGCCCCCCCCCAAAGGACAGTGTCACACGGTGTCACAAGTGTATGCATTGTTTATAACATGACAGTACGGCATAATAGTACGGCTAGGGTCAGTGCTAAAAGCTGGTACCTTCTCTAATGCAGGGTCCTGAAAATCGGCAGTGCCGGATGGTACCATGACAACGTACGCAGCCGCTTCAAGAGATTCGGCAGTGCCAAAGTGATGAAGTCCCTCTACAAGCGTCTGAACGGAGAGGGTCTGTTTGATACTTGAGCTCTGAGACTTGACATGATGGTCGCTTTTTCACTTGGTCTGTAACAGTCGGTGTCAATGTTTCAGATCAGAAGTTGAAATAATATCTGTGTGCTTGTATGATTATATATTCAGTCTTTTTTTCTGAATTGGAGACATAGTCCCATTCTCACAACACTCTTAGGCCTACTCCAAAATCCTGGGAGTTGTCTATCATCAGGTTATTAGGAGTCCCCACATGTTCTGCATATTGCTTGCTATGTGTATGTGTTTATGTGTGTTAGTGTGGACTGAATTGTGAGTCCCCAAGTGGATAACCATACAAACTTGCGTGTGTGTGGACCTAAGGCATGCCTAAACAATGATGCCATATGCTGGAGTCACATTTAGAACTGCCTGTGTCTGTAACGAAATGCAGCTGGTTCACTCTATGATTTGTAGTCAGCTATGCTTGCCTGAAGACTTGGACAAAACATTCAAAACTGTGTCTGATTATATGATGGAACACCATAGCGGCTCAGCTCACAATGGCATCATGGGGTTTGGAGGTCAACGGGGCAATTTTGTAAGGATGTACAATGTCAGATTGTATTCCACGGTTGAGTGAATTCGAGTTTAGGGACTTGTTGTGTTATTAGAAGTCTGGAGAGTGAACCTTTAGAAGACTAGATTGTGTCAGTGACATATTTCAGTGCATGGTTGTTTGCTTGTCCTCATGAAGAACATCGTTGTTTTCATAGGAACTCGTGAAGATGATACACAGAGCATGCCGGATGTTCGCCGTGAGTAGAATAAACCACACATTCATCTCTTAAGCAATACACAATGTTTATATTTAGACTCACGCATATTCATTTTCTGCCCCAAAAAGTCACAGTCATAGTATCTTAATGGGGTTTCTTGGGGCTACACTAGTATTATGATCTATGAACAATTCGGAGCATGTAGCTTTAGTTGTATATGTAATATGAGAGAGTGGAACGTTCCGGACACTTGATAAAGCAGTGGAATTTTACCTTTTAGACACATCCAATGGCCACGAGGAAGAGCATGCGGAGGCCGAAGCGCAGCGCTACAAGATGGTAGGAACGACTGAAGGAAAACAGATCCTTTTGGTTCTCTGTGACATGTCATGGTAACATGGAGGCAGAGCAATCCAGCGAGTCATCAACAAGCTTTGCAGGCTGCCCAAACAAACAATGATGTCTCCTTTCCCCCCCCCAAACATGGATCCTTCCCAAGCTTGTTCGTGAAGCAGCATTGCCTTGAGCTTGCATTGCCATAGCTAAACATTGTTAGGGCACAGGAACAAAGAATGTTTCAGTATCTTCTCTCTCTCTCTCTCTCTCTCTCTCTCTCTCTCTCTCTCTCTCTCTCTCTCTCTCTCTCTTGTTCCTTCTCTCTCTCTCTCTCTCTCTCTCTCTCTCTCTCTCTCTCTCTCTCTCTCTCTCTCTCTCTCTCTCTTGTTCCCTCTCTGTCTGTCTGTCTCTCTCTCTCTCTCTCTCTCTCTTGTTCCTTCCCTCTCTCTCTCTCTCTCTCTCTCTCTCTTGTTCCCTCTCTGTCTGTCTCTCTCTCTCTCTCTCTCTCTCTCTCTCTCTTGTTCCTTCACTTTCTCTCTCTCTCTCTCTCTCTCTCTCTCTCTCTCTTCTTATTCTTTTGCAGATGCGCAAGAACAAGCGGCTGCTCTCTGTCCACCCCCTGGATTTCGACGTGGAGGAGTATGTACCCTACTCCCACTCCCGACGACAGTCCTTCCAGGTGACACAATATCCCCCACTCAGTCACACCCCAATGTTAAGTTAATGAGTAGGACGACCTGTCTCGTCACACAAGTGGGAAACCGTGTTAAGGGACTCAAGTGGCCTGATAGGTCCTGAGAGGAACATGTGTTAGAGGTGTTTGTGTTGCGGTGATAACGAGATTCAATCGGCGGTCCAGCTCATCCAGGAGGAGCGAGGCGAGTACAGGAACGATGTGGAGTACCTCAACGACATGCACCACCACCGCATGAACCGCAGGAAGAGTCTGGACAAGTACATACGGCATGGTGAGGAACTGACCACACACACAAACATGAGCATACACACAAATGCATACACTCTGAGGCCTATACTGAATCAGTATAGCACCACACCACCTACTTACCTACACTTTGCTTCCACACTTTAACAGAGTACACACTGTCCACGGCTCCTAATGGGATGACGTTAGCGTGTGGAGCCGCCCTTAGAATCCGAAACTCTGACAGGACCGCCACTGGTCATGATTACATTTCTTTCCCCAAACTGACCTTTATCAAAATGACCGTAGCCGAAGCATTGCTCTGCAGATGAAGGTCCATTCGCAGACCCCAGGATGGTGCGCGCCCGCTCCCTGTCCAAGATCGGCTCTTCCATGGCTCGCCAGCAGTACGTGGACACGTCAGAGGAGGAGGAGCTCCAACGCTACCCCATGTACCAGCCCCCGCCCCGCCGCCGACCCAGCAGAGCCTCCTCCCAGGAGAACCTGGGGGGACCACCGCCGGTGTGTGTGTCGGGGGGTGGGGGGTGTTTCTGTGTTTGTGTGTGGGAAGGGTTGGGTGGGGTGTGTACTTTTTAGTGGGGGAAGGGTTTGGTGGGGTGTGTGTGTTTGTGTTTGGGAAGGGTTGGGTTGGGTGGGGTGTGTTTGTGTGGGGGAAGGGTTGGGTGTGTGTGTGTTTGTGTGCGTTTGTGTGAAGGAAGGATTGGGTGGGGTGTGTGTATGTGTACTTTTTAGTGGGGGAAGGGTTGGGTGGGGAGTGTGTTTGTGTGTGGGTAGGGTTGGGTGGGTTGTGTGTGTGTGTGTGTTTGTGTGGGGGAAGGGTTGTGTGTGTGTGTTTGTGTTTGGGAAGGGTTGGGTGGGTTGTGTGTGTGTGTTTGTGTGGGGGAAGGGTTGGGTTGTGTGTGTGTGTTTGTGTGTGGGAAGGGTTGGGTGTGTGTGTGTGTTTGTGTGTGGGAAGGGTTGGGTGGGCTGTGTGTGTTTGTGTGGGGGAAGGGTTGGGTGGGTTGTGTGTGTGTGTTTGTGTGGGGGAAGGGTTGGGTGTGTGTGTGTGAACAAAGACGTTGTGTGCTAGTTCGGACTAGTTCTAGATCATGGCCACATTGCCAATGAAAGCTATCTGACAGTATTAACTTTGTTATCTTTGATCATGTAGATAAATGAGTTGAACAAACGCATGTCCGCCATCGAGAGCCTCCTTAACCGACTAGAGGAGAAGATGACCGTGCCCTCTGATGAGGTAAGAACTCTACTCACAGAGAGCTAAGATGGAATGAATCCAACACCAAGTAGCCAACAAAAATATGGTTTATCCTTGACATGAGCCTCGTGTGGACAACTGTAGCTTATCGCTAGTATTGTTTCGTTAACCTTTGTCGATGCCTATTTTGACTATTTCTTTAGGGGTCAAGTCCGTGAAACAACTCATGCGGCTTGGAGAGGAAATGGTATTTTCCCCACAGGCTTGCCAATTGCCCTTAACAGACACTTACGGGCAATGACCTCCCTCCTGTCCCCCCCTCTGTGCTCTGTCTCCTGTCAGACGACCCCTCAGACCACCGCTCAGCTGGAGGAGGAGAAACTCCGGCGGAAGCTGAGCGAATTGGCGGGCAACGTCAGCGACAAGGGTCTCTCCTCCGACGAGGAGACGGGGAAGAAGCTGTCCCTGGTCAAGGGGACCCCTGTGAGGAGTGGCCCCTCGGCGGCCCCTCCACGGGACCAGGTCCTGAGCTCCTCCAGTGACGAGATGCCCACCGAGGCTCAGAAGGTGGGCCTTCCGAAGGTCTCCCCTCACCAACGGAGAAGTTGGTGGGCCGACCGCTTTGCGGGGGAAGGCTGTTGTTTGCTTGGAGGGCCCTGGTCCATGTTTCGGGTCTACATTGTCTGCTCTAAGGTCATGGTTGCTAGGGCAGGGGTTGCTAGGGCAGGGGTGTCCACTCTTTCTGTGGAGCTCCTCACCTGGTGGATGTAGCTCCAACCTCAGGTAAAACTAACAGGATTCAGCTAAATCAACCATAGTTATTGGAGGAGTTGTGCTAAATTTGGGTTAGAAAAATAGATGACAGATGGTAGCTCTCCAGGAACAGTTTTAGGCAGTCGTGATGTTGGCCTCTGTTCATGTTTGTGGTCTTGTTGGTAGTTTACGCCGTTGTTGGTGTCTACAGGAATGACAAAAATAACACTTCTATGAAGATGTAAATTAGTTACATTTGGATGAACTCTTATCTACAAGAAGGCCCAAAAGTGAATGTTTTTAAAAACAGTTGAATTGCAGCAAAAGCTCAATCGCTCGATTTCAATGTTGAATGTATTTCAGTACACACAAAGCGCAAGGATCATTTTAGCTTAGCTTTAAGTTTACTTTTACGTTTAGTTGTTTAGACTTTGCAGAGATTAGTGCTGACTGTATGACTGCATGCCTTCCTGGCTAAATCTCCCTTTAAAAAGAAATCAGTCTGCTTCTAATGTGAGAAGTTAGTCGTTAGCGTAGTTGCTAATTCCTGTCCCTTTACATGGCTTTCAGAGATCCACTGCGGCGGCCCTCTGTGACATCACCACAGAGGTTCTAAGAACCATTAATGCCACTGAAAGTGCAATGACCGAATACGGCCCATCAAAGCCTATTGACAGATCCCTTTTAATTGGGACTGATGTAAAGCAAGCAGATGAGGCTTACAGGGAACTTGAGGAAAATGTAAGCTTAAAACTCGCACCCCCCCTCTCCCCCCTAAGCTATCATGTCCAAATAGCTGTTTGTTTAAGTGTAGGTCTGTGGAGCTATGCCCGTGCACTTTCTTTCTAAAAGCATGCGAGATACTGCTGTCTTAAAGGGACATTCCACTCCAAATTTCAAGCCCTGGGAAATTGAATTCCTTGACACACTGAGAGTGCCACTCACATTTGAATATCTCTGTTTCTCTAATGTCTCTTTAATGCAGAC
This sequence comes from Osmerus mordax, assembly GCF_038355195.1. Lineage (NCBI taxonomy): Eukaryota > Metazoa > Chordata > Actinopteri > Osmeriformes > Osmeridae > Osmerus > Osmerus mordax. Next base: position 10,431,884 of record NC_090071.1, read on the forward strand.
ATGACCTGCTTCGTTTCCCAGCTGTCTCGTCTGAAGTCTATGACTTTGGTGCTGAGCTGAGTTGGTGCATTGTCCAGTGGTCGCTCTCTTCCCCAGGTGTACATGACCGCCGGGAAGTCGTTCGACCTGGAGAAGAAGCTGAGGCTACTGGAACACAGCGCTACCAACCGCTTCGGGGGGGCCACGGACTCAGAGCTGTCTGAGCTGGAGGACGCGCTGGCCATCACGGCTGCCAGAGTTCAGAGCACAGAGAGCGAGGTGGGTTAGCTCCGCCCCTAGATTGTGTACCGCTTCTGTAAACAGACATCACTTACTGATGAAGCCGCTCTAGTAACAGTGGGAGACTTGGTTCTGTAGGAACTGCCTTTCATCATCCTTCTCTTCTTTCTTTTCGTTCCGAACTCTGGCCTATCACTTTTCGATGCTTGTTTTAGGTGTCCGACATTGAGAATAAGATTGCTGCCCTCAGTGCCACAGGAGGGGATAAGGCTAAGAAAAAGGTGAGGGCCATTCAAATACTCCTCTATGTTTGTTTCCTTTTAAAAGCATTCCTGTTGATATTCCCGCGTGTATTCGTGCCGTGCACTGTGTTGTGTTTCCTAAACACTTCTCATCTGCTCCTGCAGGTCACAGGCAGTCAGCAGAGGAAACGATACACCCAGGACTTTCCCACAAGTAAGGCTTAGAAATGCACGATCTTCATGCCCCGTTCTACAGTAAATAATACTGCATGCTACCCTGCGCATGCTACTGCGCGTCACATACTTACTGTGTCGTCATTCATTAGCTTCTCATCTGTGGGACGGAAAGATTATGTTTGGCTCTTATCCCCTCGACATGAAGCGTAAATTTTTTATTATGAAACTGGTTGCAAAAAACCTTTGATCTTCTCTTCCACAGAAACCAGCAATGGCTCAGGGTCTCTCCGGAAATAAACAAACTTGTAAAGGACTGTGTCGGCGTCTGTCCCTTGACACTATGTGGTTCAACTAAGCAAATAAGCTCCCATCCCTTAACTTTGATTCTTCACATATTTGCCAACTTTGATAGATGATCATACAAGTAATTACTCCCCTGGGTTACTGCCCTGAATAACACATCTCTTCCAAAGCGTGTGTGTACATGTGTGTGTGTATATCTATGTGTTAGGTATGGTTTGTTACTACTGAGATCTGATCTGATTGAGCTCCTCTCTCTGCTTCAGAATAGCTTATTGTGCTCAAGGCCCTAGGATCAAAGTGCTAGAAAAAAAAAGATTTAGTGTATTGGTAAAGCTTTGGTGTATTTATCAGCTAGCTGCTTGGCAAATGTTTTCTTGTATGTTCGGAATTATACTGTTAATCCCAAATCACCTGTAAAGATAATGCACTGTTGGTTGTGCCACCAGTGATTGTGTATATCACAATCCAAATGGCTCTTGTTGAAGGATAATATTGATCTCAATCTATATATATTGATCTACATAGATATAAATTATGTTTATGCTCATTTGAAAGTCTATACTATAGCAAATTATATTGCAAAAAGCTGCAAGGAGTTTATGTACTGCTTAAGCTATCATATATGTGCTTGTATCCCATAAATTATAGAACATTCACTTTTTTATGTGTTTTTATTTTAAACCCTGTTATTTCAACTATATGGGGTGTGTTTATTCTTGACAGGCACAGTACTGGTTATACTTCAGCTAGTTTAGATTAAAGCAATATCATTTACCATACTGTATACAACTAAATAGACCTGCTGCCATCTAGTGCCATTTCAGATCACTTAGCTAAATGTTGCTGTCGACAGACACATTTGCATGATCATTTTGCTACCATGAGAGTTTGATATTAGGTCAGACTGGATGGTAGAAATTATGCTTTCAATTGCATTTAATTGAAATAAATAATAAAAAGCATGTCTCTCCTTTAGCAGCATGTCAGGTTGAACACAAGATGGAGTAAGAGCACAACAAAACACATTGTGAGAGGCTCCACTTATTTTGGCTTCATCCTCTTCCACCAAGAAACTCAGGTGTTGACTATGAGCAGTATAAATAGCATACAAACAAAGACATAGGTTTAAGATAATGGTTAAATATGATTACTCACTTCCGTCCCCAATCAATTTTGAATAATTATCACTAGTCCAGGTTGAAGAGGATCAAATGTGAACTCATCCACTAGTATGCTATGGTTTATTGATAAAGGCCCATGAATCAAATCCTTACAATTTTATTAGACATAAAATGAAGTGTAACCTGAATAGGATATGTGTGGCAGGAGAATATCATATCTTTGGAAAATGGCAGGAATCAGACGTCAAAAGCTACTAAGAGGCTTTACATTTATTAGATAGATCAGATAAAGTTAATTTATTTGAATAAAGGTCAGTTGTGATCTACAAGTTAGGGATTTTACCACTATCTGCAGTCCGATCTGCAGGCATAGCCCCGGAACGTGTATTCTTCACAGTGTGGTCATCATCCGGGATTGCTCCGCAATAAACTTTTCTCCATCTGTTTTGGCATTTTGCGATTGGGAGGGTCGACTTCAAGCAAATAACGAGGACATAATTGAATTGAAGAGAAAACAATCAAACGAGTATTCGACGGGTCCATGGCAGCACATTTGCAGGCCTATATCCCTTACAGAAGCTTAAATGTATTAGGATGACAATGGCGGATTAGATAGCTGACAATCGACGTAGCCTGCCCTAATAGCCTGATGTTTTGACTAAAGGAAGCGACGCGTGTGATAAAATGTTTATCAGCAACAGGCATTCAGTAAGATAGTGTATGATATGATAAAGTAAACGCTTCGGTTGCTGCATCAAATACAGATGGAACAGAATGGCATCTTTTCCGGTGACAGAGAAAATATTGGGTTGTATCGTATTCGTTGAAAAAGACTCACTCTTCACACATTTTATGGCAATGCTATTTTCCATTGCGTGGACATGATATTTCCAGCTCGCGGATATCGGATTCACAGGTCTCGTTCTTGAATTTTCTTTGATTCTGACACGTATGCTAACATAGTCAACCATATCGTCACCGACAAACATGGGAACTCAGGTTACTGGAAGAAAGAGGATTCCCAATAAAGAAAAATTGACCGCAGAGGACGATGCTCTCAATCAGATTGCTCGAGAGGTAAGTTTTTTTGGAGATGTTATTTATTCATTTCGGCAAATCGTCACACTGCGCCAAACCTACACTAATCAGGGACACGTTCAGTAACAGTAGGCCTATAGACTCAATCGTGCGACTAAAAGGATATTTTTGACGGCAGGTATTCTAAACTAAAATCATGCACTATTGGTTATCAGCCCCCACCCAACTCAACGAAGGCAGCGCATTCATTCAATTGGCATATTGTGGTGCAGCCTTTTCCTATCCTATGCATTCGCTGACCTAACACAAAAGAGGCATTATTTGTGAGAGGAACCATTGACATTGTTAGTTTGGCCTACATAGTGAAGAATGTGGATTGAAGTGTAGCTAACAACAGAGCGAAATGAATGGGTAAATTGTAGTGAGCAAATTGCATGCTAAGATGACAGGGCTATTGGGGAAGACTGGTTTAAGCCTGGTGGTCATTCTTATCAGTTGTGAAACCGGTACCAGCTGAAAGCTTCACCTATTTATTTCTCTGGCGGGCTACAAGGGAGAGAATGCTGACGTCAAACCACTTCACACTGCCGGAGATGCACCTCAATAAACAATTTCTCTCCTCTCCCTCACACACTGGGCTTATCTCAAGGTCTATGTCATCTTGATTCTTGGCGTGCTGTATGACATGGGGTATACACCCATACAGTATAAGCTTATTGCATACACTTGGCTTAATGCTGTTCCTTATAGGCGGTGAGTGCTGTAAGAGACCTGCGATGTAGAGAATGTATTCAAAATCCTATACTTCATGGGAACACGCCAGGTCACTGCACTTGCTGATAGCTGTGTCCAAACAGTTCATCCAGCCCAATGATGTTGAGCTCTCCTGGGCAGCACATGTGGATATTTGCAAGGACACGCTTCTGACCAACTATAGACTGTGTTCTGTTTACCAGACATCTGGAAAGCATTGGTCCGCTGGCGCCCATGTCTCGCTGGCTCTGAACGTCATTAGAAACAAGTTCTTCCTGTCTTCGTTTTCATCTCGTTGGTTTATCACCATGTAAACTTGCTCTTCAGGGGGGGAAACCCAAATCACCAAAAAGATTTTAAGCACACAAACTGACCTGTGTTCATTTAGTCGACACTCATCCAAAGTTATATGGAAATGGTGAGTATAGTTGGCCTAAATGCAGATAATCAAGGACAAGTAGTCCTGTGTTGTACTCGGACAACGTGCCCCAATAACAAGTCTAAACTACGATATTGCATTAATACGAATGCGATGATGAAACAGTCACTGATGCTGAAGGTTACTTTCCGAAATGGATGTGCTCGTTAGACCTTATGTGCTGTCTGTATCAACCACAGAGCCAGCACACACCCAGTGGCAGCACCACACGTGTGTTGGCTCTCATTGGTGAGGTAAGCCACCCAATGACGTGACACTGACCGCACACATGGGTTTGGTTGACAGAGCAATGGCGTTCTTATACAGGATCTGTTCTCAAAGGATGGCCCATACACAGTATTCTTAATTATTCAAGTATGGGATTATTGTCACGTTCATCGATTACTAAGCTACTTAATATTGTCTTTTAATGAGGAAAGCTCTGCTAAGCAAAAGACCTCCAGTCAAGGAATAACAAGGTGTTCTTGCAGAGAGGGCGATATTCACATCATTAATATGATGCACCATGGCTTGATCGTGCCATCTCATTCCAGTGTCATGGCAGTGCTACTGAAGCAGCAAATGCGTGTTTGTTCCAGACGGCTCACTTTGCACTTTGGTGGTAAATTAACTTTGGCTAAATAACAATGACCCGTTAGATCATAGGACAATTAATTTTCCAGGCTCCACATAATCCTGATATAAGGAAGATATATTTGGTTTATTTTCTAGGTACAAAATAAATACAAATCCTTAGCATGGTTGATGCACCTGGTTTTGCCATGGCTTGTTTAAATGTCTGTTCCAAGGAGCAAGTTGAATGTGGAGTGCGATCGGGAATTCCAAGGAATGGACAGATTGAGAGTTTGGCATCGGGAGTGTTGGACAGGGGTAAGAAAGTCTGGATGGCTCAGGGTGGGCCTTGGCTGATGTTCCTGCATGCTGGAGAGGCTTGACCTACTGGCTAAGATGACAGCTGTTCCTTTGGTTGCACAGTTGTGTGTGTGTGTGTTTTGAAAGCACTCTGAGCTAGGGGATTGGGCTGTTTCTATCCCAGTGACCTGCATCTTTTAAGCCTGAACTGTATCATCCACATCCTGATTTTAAATCGCGGACTGAATAGTCAAAACATGAAGCTTTTACACTATTGGGGGGACATTGTCATTCCCTTTTTCCTGGAAACCTAAATTCAGGCTGGAGTGCCAGTAAATTTGATTCAGTAACTGAGATTAATTCAATGGTAATACAAAAAATTATGCCAATAAATGACTGGCCACTTGAAATTACATATAAAAAATGGTTGGGATCATCTCACTAGAATCATGCCAGCAATTATGAATATTACATTTTGCTAATATTGCTGCTTCAGTCATGGATTTGATGGTTTGGAGCCCATTTACTTCTGTCATACCTCTGCCTTCAGTATCTCTCTGCTTGGTGGGTATGGTGCTAACAATGCTTTGTGGGACAGTCTGAGGGCAGAGTTAAGCCTCCTCTTAAGGCTTGGGCCAGGCTAAGGTGACCGGCCCTGGAAGGAAGTGATGCGTAACAGGGACTAGTGCTTTAAGAAGGGATTAGACTGGCTGGGGCTCTGGGCAGAGGCAGGAAGTGTTCCCTCTGACCTCTGACCCCCTGCCACCTATAGAAATACTGGCCATGGGTGGAGAGGACGGCAGTGGTGTTTTCTTTGGATGGTTAAAAGCAGTGTTTCTCTTTGGATGGTTAAAAGCAGTGTTTCTCTTTGGCCGGGGCCGGCTGGAATGCGGTTGGCTGGTTTGGACAGAATGAGGTGATGAGTGTGGTGACAGTGGGGGTGACTTTATTCATCCCTCAGGGTTGGATTTAGTTCTAAAAGTTTGTCCTGAAACAAACTAGGCTTGATTTCAAAAAGGGCTCTTTAAGAAGTACACCAGTTTTAATGACTTCGGATTGAGTTTTGTAATTGGTTTTACCAATAGAGAAAGGTTATTTTTGAGCGATTATAAGCATAATAGCCTGGTCAGAGAACACTTAGAGGGCCAAGAATAGACCAGCTAACGAGTGTTGATGTGTGCCATGGTTGGCATTGGGATTAAATATGTTTGGTCCATTAAGTATTTTATCATTTAGCTGATACCATGCACACCCACACGCCAACACAGAATGCAAGTCTGCTCATCAAAGCAGTTTAATCTGTGGGGATCCTTCTAAGAAGATCAAAACACTCTCAAACATCGCCATCGACACGTTAGGGGCATTGGCTGGGAGAGGTGATGAGGCGTTCTTTCCGGAAAACGGTGAAATCTAAATAAACCAACCCCAGGTGGGAGCCCAATGTCAGTGTTCTTCTCCTGATGCTGGGTTGACTGTTGACATTTGACAATTTCTGTGGAAAAAAATAGGATTTCTGCAAACACTGTTACCCCTTCTTTCTCCTGGTCACAAACACCCCAAACCTTTAGAAAAGGACCTCGGAGGCCCGTTCATGATGTTCAAAACAGAAGGTGAGAGCTTCAATCAACCGCCATAGACCAGTATGTACTAAACTACTGCCTCACTGGCCTGTCCTGCACACGTAGACTCCTTCCGAAAGCTCCGTAGGGATGTCTTTTAGCAGTGAAAAACATCTGCTCTGCCTGAGAGCTGCATGGCCCCTGTGCCAACTTGTGGAAGCTCCAACCGGCTAATGGTAGTGACCAGAGGCTACGTTTTACAGAGCAATATTTTGTATTTTTTTAAGTCACAGGGAACACTTTGGCTGTTTGAGAAGGCAGGCAGCTGGTAAAATAAGAAAAAAACGTTCTAGATTTGTAGTGCTTAATCATACCGCTCAGATGGCTGAGCGGTTAGGGAATCAGCCTATTAATCAGAAGGTTGCCGGGTTAATTCCTGGGCTGTGCTAAACGACGTGTCGTTGGGCAAGGCACTTCACCCTACTTGCCTCAGTGAGAATGTCCCTGTACTTACTGTAAATCGCTTTGGATAAGAGCGTCTGCTAAATGACTAAATGTAAATGTACTGGTAATCAGGAATACCTAGTTTTAGATAGTTCGATCAAAATGCCTCCAATTGTGGATTTGAAGCAGATCTGCCTTATGCAGTTTTTCTTATTGCAGAGGATTGAAATATCAGTGTCACCTAATTCAGCGATCAGTTCAGGGCTGATCTTTTTCAGGCTTGCAGGTACATGCTGCAGGCGGTGTCCACGATTCAGCGGTTTTCCTGGAAGTGTCAAATCTCAACTCTAGTCATTCCCAGTGTGTGTTTTTTCCCAGCTGCTGTCTCTAGAGTTGACAAGCCTTGAATAAGTGCCTGTGCAAATCAGCCCCGTTGGGTCGAGATTTTGACTTGTGTCGAATGGCTGACTGCCCAAGCCTCCCCCGTTCTCCCCCGTTTCGCGTGTTGACCCTTTGCAGAGGACAATCGGCTTTTAAAAAAAGCCTTATTTTGCTTTGCAGTCTCCTATCATTCCAAAATGGTTTGGCGGTGACACGAGTCATACGCACCAAGTCATACGCTTCATAATTTCTGTTGTGGGAGTCAGGGGCGTTGTCTTTGATGTGTCAGGACATCTACCTCTGGCTGTGTCCTAGTCCAGGGTCACACCATGCTGCTTGATGGTCTCACAGTGACGCCTTAACTAATGTCTGCCTTGAAGCCCCGAGATAATCCCTGTCAAATCTCCTGAGGAGTGTAAAGTCTCCTGATCCTCCGAGGCCACCGTACCTGTGAGGCTTGGCAGGGACTTACGGCTTGGAATGAATTAGGAATGCTCAGCTGCTAATGAGAATCCCATGTGTGTCTCTCGCAGAAAATTGCTTGGCCCTAAACTATTCCACCCCGCCGTCAGCCAGACGTCTCCAGAAGCATGGAAGGTGTTCCTCTATCGTCTCTCGCTGTCGCAGGCATACATGTGGCAGTAATTAGCAAGGAAAGGGGCTTGTTAATGTTGCTCCTTGCTTGGCAGTCAGTGCTGTTCCATTTTCCCCTCTTTCTTGTGTTTAGTTTTGTTTATCCAGGCCAATTTTTGTATATTTTTAGAACTGAACTCTGCATATTGAACTCCTGATTCCAGATGTCTAATGGAGTTTTGTTCATTTTCTTTAAAATGGTCTTAATATATTTGTGCTGGTGTAGTTAAAGATGTTTTTCCTTTGTGCTAATTGCTACCTTCAGTCTGTTAGTAAGCTGTTTTTACTGTGAATCAAATGTACAAATAATAACCTGTTACAAGGTGAGAGTGCAATCAAAGCATATCCCAGCTTGCACTATACTGGTACCAGTGTTGGTGTGGTCCATGTATGGGTGTGTCTCACCAGAAATGCAAGATCATCCACATTCTCTCTCTGTCTCTCTCTGTCTCTCTGTCTCTCTGTCTCTTTCTCTCTCTGTCTGTCTCTCTGTATGTCTCTCTCTCTCTCTGTCTCTCTGTCTCTCTGTCTCTGTCTCTCTGTCTCTCTTGTCATCCCAAAATCATATTGGAAATGCTTCCCCCTAGTGGCTACAAATCCAACCAGACTCAGCCCTCTTGTCTAGTTCATGTGCCCTTGCTTCCCCGGTTGAGTTAGTCAGCCCTAACTCAACTGAAGTGGTGTTACAGATGGATTCCCCTGTGTGTATTCACCTATCCAGTCAATTAAGGGGAGTCAGGTGGCTGAGCGGTTAAGGAATCAGGCTAGTAATCAGAAGGTTGCTGGTTCGATCCCCGGCTCTGCCAATGACGTTGTGTCCTTGGGCAAGGCACTTCACCCTACTTGCCTCGGGGAGAATGTCCCTGTACTTACTGTAAGTCGCTCTGGATAAGAGCGTCTGCTAAATGACAAAAAAAAAAAAAAAATAAGATCAGAGCGTCCTTTATAAACAGGAAAGCAAAGTGGAAGCGAGCAAGGTGTTCTCTTGCTGCATGTCTTGTAGTCTGTCAGTGCAGTACAGTCTATCATGTGGTCTTCCTGAACCTGGCACGGTTCGGTCCTAACCCGTCCAGCCAGGGAGAGGGCTGTGTTTTGGTTCCCTGGCAGAGATACCCCAGCCCTGTCTCGGCCCAGTGGACGAGCCATCGTCATGGTGCCCAGTAATCCACACACTCCAGTGAGCCTGCTCAGCCTTCCTGAGTGAAACCTTCTCTCTGGGGACAGTGGGACACTGTGGACTAAACCTCTCTTGCGGTTGGCATTTTCAAGGCGACGACAAAGTTTCTGTCCTCACTTAATTGCCGTTGATTATATAGGTGGGTGTGTGTTTGCCATGCCACTTCATCTAAAACAATGGAAGTGAGTGACGTAATCATGTTGGAATTGATTACCGAGTGCAAAGGCTTATGAGGGACTGCCTCGACACTATCCTGATCTAATTTGTCTTCAAAGGGTCGTTTCATCTCCCCCTGCCTTGCTATCAAGCTATATTAGCCTGCTGCATACATAACAGAGTAGCAGCAGTCGGCCCTCCTCTCCAGTCAGCTCTCTGGCAGTCTCTGTAGAAGGTTCCAATGGTAACAGTTCACCCACACTTATAAAAAGCTGCTGCTGACAATTCAACACAGACGATTTTTAAAACTTTTTCCTCCCTCTCTCTGTGTGTTTCAGGCCGAGGCGAGGCTGGCGGCGAAGAGGGCAGCCCGGGCGGAGGCACGGGAGATCCGGATGAAGGAGCTGGAGAGACAGCAGAAAGAGGTGAGGTTCCGGAAGGTTCTGGGGGGGGGGGGGGGGGGGGGGGGGCATCTCAAGACCAAAATAGTGACATGGAAACGTCTTGTTTTTTTTAATATATTTTGGTGTGAAACTACCTCAGGTTTACCTCTATCGTTTTGTATTGTAGTTATGGACGGGAATACATTTTTGGAGCTTTTGTGGTTGGGGTGGCGCTGTGTTGTCTAGGTTAGTAACAGTATGGCTTGTTGCAAAATTGATTCTGGTTTGAGTCAGCTGAAAATAGCTTGTGCATGCACCCTCAAACACATGGGAGTATGATCAAACTGGGAATTATTGGGATGTGTTCCAATCCAAATAATGGGACAATAGACATTTGCAGACTTGCCCTGTTGTGTACTCGGATTGCTAAGGGATTGCTTACTATTATTGTTTGAGATGGTGGAGTTCTATAGGTTTGCTGCTGGCTTTTTGTTTCGGTAACAGAGTGGGTGTGACAGATCCATCGAGTTTTCTCAAGAGTGCTTCTTAGGCTCAAACGATCGAACGTTGAAAACGGTCAGAATCCAGTCAATCAGAATTATACTAAATCAGAACTCAAATCGGTTTAAAGGCTGACCAAGGTTAGAGGAATATGTTTTGATCTAGCTGCTTGGAGGGTTTGAAGTCATTATGAGGGACTAAGCGGTGAGTTAGGCACGCCAGACTGGAGCAGGTAAGTGTTTTGGGGTGTATTTCTACATGCAGTACCTGCGGTAAGCACAGAGCTGGTTGTGGTAGTAAAACGACAGCAGCAGTCCGCATACTCCATGCTACCGTTTGTAGGTAAACACAGCTGGGTCTGCATGGAGGACTGCTAAAATGACGCAGCTTGGATACATGTTTTAGTTATTATGATTTTCCATGCTCATTTCGACACTAACTGCTGCTGCCTTGGCACTATCTGTTCCTGTCTCACTCGTAACTTGTTTTAACCCGATGTCTTTCTCCTCCTCATCCCTCCATCTTTCCCTCTGTTTTCATGTCTTCTCTCCGTGGTGCTGTGCCCTTTCCGCCTGTTTTTAGATTTATCAGGCCCAAAAGGTAGGCACTCTCTCTTTCTTGCTCTCTCTCTGTCTCTCTCTTCCTGATTACATTTCAAAGCACATTCCTCAATCCTTGTCTTAAGCCTATCTACTCAATAAAATGTAGAAAAACCACAATGTGTAGATTTCAGGCACTGAATTCGTTGCTCTTTTAAAAACAGATTTGAAACTCTTTCCTCATACAGGTTCATGGTTCAAAGGTTCAAAAATGTTTTACTGCTCTTGTGTCGCTTTCCAAATCCTTGACTTTCCTTCCTTCCTTCCTTCTTTCCTCTATCCTTCCTCCCCACCCCCCAGAGATACTATGGTCTGGACAACAAGTGGGGGCACATTGAACAGTGGATGGTAGGACAATGCAGAGACTGGTCTCTGGACTGCATTCAATTGCATGACGCGACGCGACGGCTTGCTGCACACATGCTTGCAGTAGTAGATAACCTTTGGTGCCGTAGTGCTTGCTGTTCCTACGTGGCCTTTAGTAGGTTCACAAAAACAAGAGAGGGCCCTCCTGCCCTCCCTCCTCCCCCCACCCCCATGTAGTATAGGCTTTGGTGTCGTCTATGTAGATGTATCGGTCAGAAATACACGTTTCCTACTGTACAAGTGCACCGGCATGTGGTAAACAAGTAGGGCAAGTAGGACATGGGGCAAAGCTGATCTACATTCCACCAAATCCCATGGAGCCACAGGGGTTCCCAAGGCCATCTGACAGGGGTCGGAAACCTCACCCTCTGATAGCATGAGGGACAGTCAGGATTACGCCCTGGTCACATGACAGAGCTTACCCTCCCCGACTGCACCCCCCCCCCCCCCTAGCCCCACCCTCCACCCGCCTCTAGCCAGAGTCCCTGCTGTAGATCCGTGCTCTGTGTAAAGACGGCAGGAAGAAGTGGCGGCGAATGGAACGTGCCGATGTGAAATGCATGCCAATGTGATGTGCACCGACTGGGGTTAGTTCAATTCCTGTTTCCACCTAGTCAAGGGATTGACTGACTGCTGGGCAAACTCCCCAACTCAAATGGAGTGGAACTAGAATTGAGCCCAACCCATATGGCGCTGCCTGATGCGACCTGGTGGCGAAAGCCATTTCCTCCCCATCTGGTAGGAGGGTTTCTCCTCCTTTTGACCTCTGACCTTTTCACGTTCTTCTCCCCCTTCCTTTTCTTTCCGCGCGGCCTTCCAGGAGGAGAGTGAGCGGTACTCCCGCCTCTCGCGGAGACACACTTCGGTCGGTATCCTCTCTCCTGCATTCTTCTCTCTCTCTCTCTCTCTGCTCTCCTTCCTTGTTGTCCCTCAGAAATATGTTTTTTTCTTTTTTTTTTTTTTTTACTGTGGCAATACCTGATGGAAAAACTCCCTCCAACATGACTCTCAGTGTGTTGTGAGCAGCGTTTGACTGTGTGTGTGTGTGCCCCTCTGTCACAGATCTCTGACGATGAAGAGCGGATGTCCGTTGGAAGCAGGGGCAGTCTTCGGGTCAGTACACCTGAGTTTCCTTCTCTCCCCCCCTCTGTTCTCACCTCCACACAGGTGGCCTTGGCTGCAAGACACGCACACACTGACATCACACGGGTCCTAACCTTTCAAAGCTTACATTTCCACTCCCGCTTGTCAACAATGAGACGGTAATGGGCTCTTTGAAAACAGTTGAATATCTGCCCCTTGAACAGATGGGTATTGTACTGTAGGTAGCAGAGAAGGAATGGCAGAGGTATTCTTCACACACCTTTTACACTAACAATATGGTCAACATCGAATCAACCAGCATGAAGTGAAAATCAGCTCCATTTAATTTTGGGCTGATAAGAATATTTGACCTTGAACAGTGTTCCACATCAATACTGTATACGTTTCAGAGGCAGATGGAATTTTCCAAGTAGCATTTAGAAGCACATTTAGTTATGCATTAACGACCAGTCATCTTACAGAATTAGGGCTTGGGCTGTGGCAACTGCTGTCACGCCCCTGTCAACAGTCAAGCTAGTCAGCATAGCTCCAGTCGTCCAGTAATAGGTTGTTAGGGAGTAGCAATGTGTTTGTGAGGTCACACCCAGCTATAGCTTTCTTCTCACACAGGTGAAAGATGAGATAGCATTCTGCACTACATTTCTTTTTTTTTGCGAAACTTTGTTACATAACTTATAATGTTTTCGTACCTTGGTCAAAATAGTTATCCCCCCCCATTCAATTATATGTACTTTGTTTGCTATAGGTTATGCTTGGCAGACTCTTGTGCGGCTAACTCAGTGGTAGGGCCTAAATCAAACATGCCTGAAGTGATTGACTGAAACCACATACGGCTTTGTTCCATGCAGGGGAGCAACCTTAATCTATCCCCAAGATGTACAAGAACCTTGCCTGTAGGGGAAAAACACTGGGCTGACATTGAATGACAGCAGAAGATATTGTTCCCAAAAACACACACGCAGCATTCTAGAAATATCCGTGGACGTAAGGACACACGGCTGCCTGAGAGCGTCTGCTTGTTGATCTGCACCTTCCTGCTGTTGGAACCATCTTTAGTGTTCTCTAAAACTCAACCATTTCTCTTAATCCCATTTTGCGCAGACCAAAACTACAGAACCAGACACCTCCTAATTAGTACTATTTTATTTATTTCAGCAAATTTAAGCACATCATTCGTTATTATTTTATTGAAAAACAAACGCTTATTAAGGTAGGGTAGGATTCTAGACTATTTACCAGGTTATGTAGCGAAAGGCCTTCAAGTAGATGGAGGTGTTTGCTAGGTTGGTTTCCTGTTTCCATTGTTGGAAAGATGTACAGATATAGCCAAGATGTCAGCGACTTCAGTGAATGTCGGGGAACAGGAAAGTCTAGATGACTGTTTTATCACCCGGTTGGACCCCTTCTGGCTAACTCGCGCCATAGAATGTCTGACATGCTGATAGACATAACATACTGCCTGCTTTGGTTGACCACACACACTCCTAACAGACACCTGTCATAACATCATCCTGTGTACAGTACTATCAGATCCTGTGTCCTGTGTGTATTTTCTTTGAATCCATTCTTGTCATTTCTCTGTCTGCATTTCTCCTGTGTGTGCTGTTCCTGTACAGGGGACCCACTTTTCGGATCAGTACTGCAGCACCAGCAGTCTACCCTCTCTCAGACAGCACAATAACTCCACTCAGAACGGCCGGGTCTGTCCCCTTCACTCGACCCCCCCCCCCCCCCCCCCCAAACCTACCCGCCTCTCCCTGACCCCCCCCCCGTCCCACCCTCACCCGCCCCTGCGTATCTCCGTCCTCCACATCCCCCCCCCCCCCCACCACCTCACTCCCGAGTCACCGTGCTTCCTCCACCTCCTCCACCTCCCCCCCCCCCTCTCCTTCTCTCGCTCCCTCCTCCTCCTCCACCTCACCCTGTGTAGCTGAGATAAGACTGTGACGTGGGTGACCGTCTCGTGTTCCATGGCAGTGTCTTGAAAACTAACCTTTAACGTTTGTGAGCCTGCGGGGGCATGAGACGGTAGCCGGACACATGCTGAGGATGTGTCCGGGTGAGCGAGGTGGGTTGGCGAGTATTTGGAACTTGTTTTTTTGTTTTTGTTGTTGTTGTTGTTGTCGTTTTTCTCCCTCCACACGTGAAGCCCTCCATGCTCTATAGTGAAGGCCAACGCTCCCAGAGCCAAAGGGTTGGTCCTCTCTCTCACCCTTCTCCATGCCGCCTTCACCTCACCTAGAATGTGACCTAGAGTAGATGGATGAACGCCGGGAGAAAGGATGGATGGACGGATGGATGGAGAGACGGACAGAATGACGGGGTGGAGGAACGGACAGCTGGATGGATGGAGCTTTGAGTGTAGTGTATTGGGTGGGTTAGGTGGCTAGTGAGGTTTGTACAGTGGATAGATAGAAAGGTCAATCCGACAAAGGAGATGGCGAGGGCCTGCATATATTCATGCGTCCGACTCATCCATCATGCACGGCCCGCCCCTCGGGCGCCAAAAGCCACCTTGTGCTTGTGCATCGCTGCCCCGAGATGTCACCCGTGTCACTGCATGGCTTGACTGAGCGCTTAGTGCATGGTTGGGCCCGTCACAACCACTCCCTCTCACTCGTTCGCAGAGCTGTCACTGTTGACCTTGGAACGCGCCGAATCCTGTTTTCAAAGTGATGGATGCTCGCTGCAGTACGTCTGTAGGCGCCGGGCTGCTGCTCATGCATGTCCCGTTGCCGCTGTCTGTGTAAGCCCCTCCCCGTCTGCGATGCCATGTCTGAGAAGAGTGTCTGAAGGAGGTTGGGACGACACGGGGAAACGTGGCGTGAGCGTAGCGGCCGCGACCATGCTGAGGACGCGGCTCCATCTCACGTTGATACAGGCATGCTTGCATCGATGGCCGCAGGGATATCCTGGATCTTTGTGAACCGTGTCTAATGTCCAGTTATTGCATCCGTGTCCTTGAGGTTTGGATGGACTTTGGGCAACATTGTGCACTTTCGCCGTTTACCGAGCATGGGTGGTTGGTTTTGTGTGTGTTGACACAAAGGTATGACTGTATCCGAGGTGTAGTAGAGGTGTGTGTTCACTTCTACCATGTGTTTGTCCCTGCACGCACATAGCCAGCTGGTTACCATTATTTCCTCTAGATCTGCTGTTAGCACAGTCCTGCTGTTAGCCGACCTGCGGTTAGCAGCCCTGCTATGAGAACAATACTCCCGGGCAGATTGGCTGTCTGCTGGTTCAGTGCATGGCACAAACGCATGGGTGGAGGGAACCACCCAGCTTCTACACCTCTGTGGATGTGTGAGAGACGAACACTGACACTGTGTGTGTGTGTGTGTGTGTGTGTTCTCTCCTGTCCGCAGGGCTCTGTGTGTGAGGAGTCTGTACTCGGCAACACCCGGCGCTTTAGTGGCTCCAGCGCTCGCGGCGTAAGCCCTTGGAACGCCCCCTTCTCCCCTGCCATGGGGTCGGAGGGGGGGGTCGCTTAGCATGCCTGACATGGCACGTGGAACCGCACAAGCCTGTCTGCATGAAGGTCGTCAGTCGGGGGGGTCAACCCAGTCTCTTTCGACCTTTCAGACGAACCGAACGGAATCCATCCCTCTCTGGCTTGTTGAAATGGCACTGGCGTTGTCCACATTCTCATGTCTTGCATTTGACTAAAATTGCATCGAAGTAGGTTACAAACACACACGCTGCTCACACTCCGATGTTGGGTGTGTCGGTGGTTGAATGGTAGGAAATCAGTCATTGCGGTTGCCGCTGTATTGAGTAGGGGAGTGTTGGGCGAAGTGTCCGCATGCGTGTTTGGTTTTGGTGTTGAGGTTGCGTGTGGTCTAACCAGGCCTGGTTGACTTGTCTAGCAGTCTTACCCCTGTTACTCAACCCCCTCCTCCCTCCCGCCCTCCCGTTATATCTGCCTGCTCATTTCCCCCTCTCCCAACTCTCAATCAATGATGTCACTAACCTCTCTCTCTTTGCGTCTGTCTCTTTTCTTCGTCCGCTGTGACTTGCCAGCCTTCGGACTACAGTGGCTTTCTGGGCTCCAGCTCTCGGGCCTCGTCCAGGGCCAGCTCGGCCCGTGCCAGCCCAGTGGTGAGCTCTCTTCGTCAGTCACTCCCTGTAACCCAAGACCCCTGCTTTAGGCCTCTTCGTTGACGTCTGTGTCCCCCCCCCCCCAACCCCAGTGTCTAGGGACATTGATACCCCTGTGCACCTCAAAGGTACCAGTAAACCGAGATGGACTCTTCCGTGTTCATGTCCACGTAGACGAGGCCACAGTTCGGTTGCCTCCTGCCCCCTGGTGGCCGTGTTGAAGACTGTAGCGTTTGTCATGTTCCTCTTCCAGCCAAGACGAGTTGCTCCCTGACAGAGCTTGTTTAAAGTGAGTGAGAGTGGTACTCTGAGTGCACTGTTGTGGGGCTGACCACTCACTTGGAGACTGGAGTGCATTGCGACTAACCAGCATTGGTGCAGTGGTCCAGAGAGCTGGGGTTCGGATCTGAGCATGACCTTTGAGACGACGCCGCTGTGTAGGATTGTGTTCTTGACGGACTTACGGTTTCAGTGGCTTCCGAATGAGCTCTAACTTTTAACAGTGCACAGCATTTTGAATGGGTGTGCGCACTCAAATATGTGTGTGTAAATATGTGAAGCCGTTCGTATGACATCGTGGATAGAGCCGTGTAGGACACTGACTGACAATTTCAACTGACAATTTCGAGCCTTGATATGAAACATACTTGACGGGTCTCTTTATCTTTCATCACCAGGTGGAGGAAAGGCCCGACAGGGACTTTCTAGAAAAGGTAAGTGTGTCTCTCTCGCCTGAACCCTCTGCCGACGTTAATTGTTAATCTCCCCCCCCACCCCCCCCCCAAAATTGTGCAGGGCCCCGTTACTCACCCACACGGACGACAGCTGTCCCGCAAGCATCGACGTCGACCCTTTTCCAATCCATAAAGGCCAGGGCGGGGGGGGTTGGGGGGGGAGGGGGGGAGGACTCCGTGAGACAGCACTGACACCCTGTGGCGTCCTCGCAGGGCTCCAGGACGGCCTCCACCCTGTCGGCCGCCACCCTGGCCTCCCTGGGCGGGGCCTCCTCCAGGAGGGGGAGCTGCGACACCTCCTTCTCCGTGGAGACGGAGGCTTCCATACGAGAGATGAAGGTGAGACCTCGTCCTGTCGGTTCGGTCCTGAAAGTGTGTGTGTGTGTGTGATCGGAGTGCTCCACAAAACACATTCCTAACAGATCTTTCCACACATTCCCATGATTGTATTTAATCCTGCATGCAGAGGACAAATTCACAGACAAGAACAGATGTTGAAGGCAGATGTATACAGAGTACATTAGTGTCGCCCCCCCCCCCCCCCAATTAAAAGGAATGTGAATTCAGAACGATGGATGCCGACTAAGCAGGCGTGCGTGTGTGTGTGTGTGTGTGGCGGCAGGACTCCCTGGTGGAGTCGGAGGAGAAGTACCGCAAGGCCATGGTGTCCAACGCCCAGCTGCACAACGAGAAGTCCAACCTGATGTACCAGGTGGACACGCTGAAGGAGTCCCTCATCGAGCTGGAGGAGAGGCTGTGGGAGTCGCAGCGCGAGCTCAGTGACAAGGCCAAGGTCAGGCTCACCTCACCTCACGGGGGGGGGGGGAGCGGGGAACCGGGCGTTGAAATATGTTAGGGGCTGGGTCCAGTAGAGCTCAGCGGTTAGAGCACTGGACTGCTGATCATGAGGTTGCAGGTTGAAATCACCCCCCCTTTTGCTCTGTACATCGGTTTGGTTACATTAGTTATTCATTTCATTGCAGCCTTAAAGATCACATCGGTGATCTGCAAAAAACGGTTGTCTGACTTTTCCCCCCCGACTGCACGGGCAGTGGGACACGCATTTGACCAACTTTCTCTCGCCCTCTTAGGAGTTTGAGAGGGAGAGACATGCCCACGGCGTGCTTCAGTTCCAGTTCAGCGAGACGAGAGAGACTCTGAAACAGAGCGAGGAACTTCTAACCGTGAGTACCGACCAAGTCCACGTCGGCACGAACAAACCACCGGCGCTGCAACCACAGCACTAACACTAACACTGGCCCAGGTCATAACTGACAAACTAGTACTCCATCCTATAGTACTACTCGCACGACCGGGTCTCTTTCGCTGCGCTTGCTTCTCCTGCGTCGCATTCTTCCACCCGCTGACTTTCCCTCTCCTGTGTGTCTCTTGGTCCTCCGTGCTTTCCGTCCTGCCCCCCCCCCTGAGCCAGGAAGTGGGGGAGCTGCGTCTCAAAAGGGACAGCGGCGCTAGGGAGATCTCTGACCTGCAGGAAGCGCTGGAGTGGAAGGAGAAAAAGATCGGGGTAGGGCGCCATAGGACTTCCTGTCGGCCTCACCGCAACAGAAAGAGATTTCCCCCCTAAGCCCCTCCCCCCTAAGCCCCTCCCCCCTCCTGGCATTCTCCTGTCCCTGCCTAACTCTTCCTAACACGCCGTAACTTCTTCACCCTGTTGCTATTTCTTTTCCTTTCCCTTCACCACCTGAATCTCTTCCCTTCCTTCCTTTACTGACTTCCTGCTTCCGGCACGGCTCAGGCCTTAGAGAGGCAGAGGGAATACTCGGAGGCCGTGAGGACTGAGCGGGATCTGCTCAGGGATCAGGTGGTCCATCTCAGAGATGCCCTCAAGGTACTGAGTCGGTCCTGTAGCATCGATGCTTTGAGTCCAGAACAGTCTTCGGTTTGATGTCAGTAGAACTGTATGGTGGTGTATCACACAACATACGTTGTCGCATTCTAAGATGGGTTCTTTCCTGGTCAGAAACATGGGATAGCGCTGTCGCCTGAGGTAACCACCAATGGGGCGACAGGAGATGGGGTGCTGGACGGTCCGCTCTGTGCAGAGTCTGGCTCCCGATTGGCTCAGGAGGCACAGCCACCTCATATAGGTGGAGAGAGCATGCTGGGTAAGCACCTTTTTTGGATGCAACCGCACATTGTCTGATCTTTGCCAATTAACCGTTTTTGGTCATTCCATTCCATTTCATGATTTTAATGTTTTCTCATCTGTCTCCTCTGCTTTTCTTCATGAATGTCCTCTTTTTAACTGACTGTATGACTCAAAAGGGTACAAATCATCTTTTTGTTCAGTCTTTTTTGAAATCCTCAAGCACATTTCGCAGCATCAGCCTGTAGTGGACTGCGATAATCCTTTTTTCCCCCAAGCCTGTTTCTCTGTGATCGAGTCCCCTAATTCTGTTCTCTTCCAGTTAATTTAGTCGATTTCTTATGAAAAAATTCAAATAAATTACAAAATAAAAGAATCCAATGAAACCTTTTGAGGATGACCCATGTTTGGTCCTCCAACCTTCTCCCAGGCGTAGCGCTGGAGATGCCGCTAGACCAGATTGCCATCAAGGCAGCCGCTGTCAGTAGACTGGCAGCCGAGGCTGAAAACGCCTCCCAGCAGCTCTGCGAGAGGCCAACTGAAAGAGACTCAGACGACACCTCCAGTCAGCAGATGAAGACAAGCCGTCAGGAGAGGACTGAGAACACCAGGGCAGAAATCACCCAGCAGTGCACTGCAGTCTTACCGGACTATTTCAAGTGGAATGACCAAGAGATAAGAGATGGTCCTCAACCACCGACACGCTATGCTGGGCAGCGACCCCAGTGCAGCGCAGAGAACAAGGTGGATTCTCGAATCGAACTCCCAGAGGACGTTTTGGCGGATATAAAATGTTTGCGCAGTCATAAAGATAATGGTGATATAATGGACTGGGGAGGATGTCAACGCAGAGGTGTTCATTGTAGACCGACAAGTACGAAGAATATCACGGATGAGTTGCTGGATTCAGGACAACGGAGAATATCTGATCTGTTACTGTGTGGTGAAGTGGAGACGACCCTCTTCTTAACGGAGTCTCAAGGTCGCCAAAAGGATCCCGAGGTCGTGCTGGAGTGTGACACGAAGGCTCGTCGGATTGTTCCGGAGGTTTCAAATCCCGGCGGAAAGGACGGCAAGCACCAAGTGGTACCCGAGTTGGTTTTCACATTTGGGTTTGCCTTTGGGCTCGCATTGGGGATTTCTGAAGAGCGGACAAGAGCTTCAGAAAGGGCTGCAAATGGCATTAGGGTTGGTCCGTCAAAAGATTTGCGAGAGGAGCCAGGAAACTCGGGACACCTCACATCTACCGCGTTTGACTCTGAATTAAGGATGACACCCACGTTTAGAGAAGAGGTCCGGACAAGCTCTGTTCAGATGAAACAAGGCACAGTAGGTCCTAGAAAGTCCTCAGATCTTACTGCCCTTTCACTGACAGCAGAGATGGAAGTCATATCAGATCTGGCCATTCTAGACATTTCCACCAGCCCCAAGAATAATAAAAGGAAAGCTTTTAAACAACAGGCAAAGAATAATCGAGTAAGGGAGAACTCTTTTGATTTCTCCAGCCATCACAGCCCAGATGACATGTTGGTCCTTATTTCCCCTACGATTGGACGTGGAGCTCAAGGCGGCTCGGTGACAGATCAGGCTGATGCCATACAACCCGGCAGTGCCCGTTTGGTGAATGTAAGCTCGCCAGACGACGAAAATGCAAGAAGGACGCATCTTGTGACCATATTGGAGTTAGAAACCTGTCCAGACTGGATTGTGTTGGATCTCCACAGTTTCTCCGAAGGAGAAGAAGGGAGCATTCGGGAGCAGGGACGAATGGAGCAGGAGGGTTTCAGAAATAGACCCGTTCTTCGACACGAAGAGACAAATGAAGAGGCGTCAGTTGGAATCCTTGACAGTTGTGAAGAAGCCCTTCATCTTGAGGAGGAGATGGCAGTGGTTTGGCAAAGCCAGCCAAATGCTGGGGATGTGGAAGGAGATGGTCCCCAAGCAGATCAGACATCTCGGAGTCACAGAAGGAAAATGTCTCTGCGTCGTAGGGAATGCAAATCTAGAGAGAAATGCTGCCTCATGTAGACTTGAACAACCTACTTGTACATTACTGTTTGTTTGTGTATATACTCAGTGACCAAAGAATGTGAATATAAAAGTCTAAAAACATAAAAATATGTTAATATTTCTCTAAGAAAATAATAAACAGGAAATACACTTGAATATCAAAACAATTTGTTTGTTTTATGGAATGATGTTATAATTTTGCGTACTGTGTGCACAGTATCCAACTTTTTTATTGAATGTACCTTGAATAAATGTGCAATACCAAGGTGACGTGTTTTATTTATTATTTTTATTATTCATATTTTTCTTCATATTATTCTTCATAGAACAAAGGGTTGTCTATGGAACTCTAGAACGGATTCTGGAAAAATAGCTCCAGACATTCTCACAGAAGAACTTGTACACACACAGAATGTGTATTATACCTCAATGATACAAACATGTGCAACTATCTATATTTACATGGCCACATGACTTGGTCTTGTATCTAAATAAATCCTATCCCACTGATTTCAACATAAAACAGCACATCTCTGTCTCACAAAGAATGGAAAGAAACTGTTCACTGGCTCTAGTTTACTACTAATCAACATCAGATGGTTGAGAGTTGAAAACTGAGACAGTTCTAATGAAATATAGTTGTGATTTGGGGCAATTTTACATTGTTGATGAGTGCAGTGTTTTAGTATGCCATTTATACACCCACCCAGTTTGACCTGAAACTCATCTAACTGCTGTGTTTGTCTGTGTTTGTCTGTAGAGCTCCGATTAAGAAAACTAGTCGATGAGAGAGAAAGCTTAGTGGATCAGGTGAGTCTTCACTTCATAATTCAAATTTTTGGAGAAATATAATACCGCATAAATGTGTAGTTCAACAATAAAAAAATCTAAGACTGAAAGCTAAAACAAACCCATTTGAAAAGTTATCATTTTAAGAATCTTCAAGGAAAGGTTTCTCCACTTGTTTGACCGTGTGTGAACGTGCGGTAGGTGAGGAGGCTGAAGTCTCAGCTGGAGCAGAAACCGAGGAATGGGACTGAGGGGCCAGAAGAGGAGGGCGTGGAGAACGGCATGGACCCCTACATCATGGACCTGCAGAGTGAGTGAGAGCGGCCAGTCGAGACTGCTTCTCCGATTCACCCCACTGTATCTCCCACACACCACTAGCTTTTCCCCCGACCTATGGCGACTCAGCAACTCTAAACGGGGCTCGGAAAATGTCCTCGTCAGTTCACACCGAAAAAATTAACGACTTGTCCATTTCACTTTATATTGTTTTATGCTGCTTTGCCGAGTCCTTTTGATGTCTCTGAACATGGTGCTCATTATGTGACTTGATGCAGATGTCTCCTAGCCACAGCAATAGCAGCCCCCAATTATGATGACTAAACATGTGGTCTGTTGTTCTCTTCCTCCGTACAGGGGATGCAAACAGGCAGATTAGCGACTTCAAATTCAAACTGGTTAAATCGGAGCAGGAAGTCACAGCGCTCGAACAAAATGTAAGTTATGGTGTTTTCTAGTTGCAACTTAAGAGAGCTCCGCGTAAAATGATCTCCATGCACACGGTCTTCAACAGATGTGACCGTTGAAATGGGCTTAATTCTGCGCCGACTGTCAGTCCAGTTAGGTTATACAGTGAAGTCACATTCTTTTCCCCTAATCCCATTTTTTCACCTCATTTGTCTCCTTTCCAGATCATACGGCTGGAGGGTCAGGTGACTCGCTACAAGTCGGCCTCGGAAAGTGCTGAGAAAGTGGAGGACGAGCTCAAAGTGGAGAAACGCAAGCTGCAACGAGAGGTCCGACGCCCAGGCGGCGGGCTCCGCTGTTTACGTCGACCTTTTCAAGAACTTTGCATTCGCACAATTACAAAACGGATTGATTTGTTTTCTCACATTTTTTCTTGTGCCCTCTCTCTCTTTCTCCCCCCTCGTCTTTCTCCTGCTCTCTTTTGGTCCGTCTCACTCTCTTCTCTTTCTCTCCATCTTTCTTTTTCAAATTTTCTTCTATCTTTTTCTCCTCCCACTCTCTCTCTCTCTCTCTCCCACTCTCTCGCTCGCTCTCTCGCTCTCTGTCTTTCCATCTCTCTCTCTCGCGCTCTCTCGCTCTCTCTCGCTCTCTGTCTTTCCATCTCTCTCTCTCTCTCTCTGTCTCTCACCACTACAGCTGAGGTCAGCCCTCGATAGAATAGATGAACTGGAGGCCAGTAACAGCCATCTATCCAAGCGCCTGGAGAAAATGAAAGCCAATCGAACTGCTCTACTGGCCCAGCAGTGATGCATCCCGCAACCTCCACTTGACCTTTTGACCCATCAGTAGATGCTGCCAAAGGATTCAGAGCAAGTGGAAACTAAACACCAAGATACGCAGTGGCATAATCATGCATAACGTTATCCCAGATTATCACACTGGGCCATGTTTTCATCAGCTGTACAAGCAAAGAACAGACCAGATCAAGAGGTTATTTTTTTTTGGGGGGGGGGGGGGGTTTCTGTGACCACGTCGCTGGTCCGAATGTCTCCCTGTTTCCATGCAAGACTGGAAGGACCCTGAGCCTTCGCGTGAGGGGTGCCGCAGAGACACAGAGAGGCCCTGTGACGGACAGGATGACACAGAGACCCCTCTCTAGGGTGGGTGAAGGAGGAAAATGCACAACATTGAACAAAAATGGAACTACCCCACCCTTCCTCCTCTCACTGTGGCTCTTGAGTACCCCCCCCCCCTATATTTTCTGAAATGCGTGGCACTACCTATCTCTGCCACCTGAGTGCGCTGTCCTATCAAGAAAGCTCAATCGGCAGGAGAAGAACGGCAGTAAGGCTGAATCATTGACTCTGCTGGTTCTCGAGTTAACCGTTTATTTGAGCTCTGTCTTTCCGTTTGTATATGTATTTTGTGGAAATGCACTCTGTTCCCTGACGTACTCCCAAGCCAAACTCTTCCGTTGATTCGATGTTCATTTGTTTTGTTCGAGGGTGATGTACGTATGTCCATGTTGTTCAACGCGGTGTCTTCGTACCGTCGGTGTGTGGGTGTGTTACATATCTAGATGGGATTGGTGCAAAGTCACCTGGCACAAAACGAATGAAGAGCACCCAACATCGTCTTTGTGCCACTTATAAAAGCAGACTATATGATATCCTTGATAACAAAAAAGAAATGTACCGGCACTTGGGAAAACACCAGCTTTAAAATGTACGAATAGTATCGCCTCAAGCAATTAAAGGCAATTGGTGGCTCATTGAAACCTATGGGAGAGTACAATCATTTAAATAATGCTTTGCAATAACACTTTGTTTTTGAATGTACAGACTGTTGAGAATAATTGCCTAAATCAAGGTATCATGTCATTGACGGAAGCAAAACGTGTCCCTCTGCTCGGAAGGCCGAGCAGGAGGAGCGTTGACGCTCAGTGGTTTGAACACAACCTCCCATTCCCCTCTATACCCGTCATGCCACAGGACCTCCATATGATCCGACAATTGCTCCCGCTCTATTTACGACCAGACTTGTGTAAAAGATGCTAATGTCAAACTGACCATCTCTGATCTCTTTGGGATCGCTTCGGCTCCCCAGAAGCTGAGGCTTCTGAATGCCTGTCATTTAAACGGAACAAATTCCTCCTCCTAGTTGTGTTCTTTTAAACGACAGGAATGTAGTGGGTGCTGACAGCGGGAATGTCCTTGCCTGATAATTGTTGAGGGGTGTTTGGTCTTTGGGGTGGTATTGACGAGCACTCGATTAAACTCATTCAACAACTCTGCTCCAGCAATGGATCTTGATTTCTTTCTGAACATGATCTCGTTTCCAATTGGGTGTCTTATCACGGCACAGCTTTTGCTTCGCCGACCTTGGCTTGTGCGAGTCATATTTAGCATAGAGGCCTTCTGAGAGGGCTCGTCTGAGTTTGGGGTGTTTCTTCGGAAGAGCTCTCCTAGCCTCCCCGCTTCTGGGGCAGCGCAGGCTGAGGAGGGAGTGAATCATTAGCACATTCTGACAGCTCGTCCAGTCCTCCCCCGACTGTTCCACACTTGCAGCCACTGTGTAATCCTCCCCTGAGGAATCCTTCGGCCTCTCCTCTCTCTGATGTCAATTCTTTCGCTCACTCGCGCTCTCTCTCTCTCCCGCCCATCCTCCACCTCGCAGAATCTGCCGTGGAACCGGGGGGGTGGGGGTGGGGGGGGGGGGGGGTGGGGGGGTAACAATAGGAAGTACGGTTCCTCCTAAGGGAAGCTGCCAGTCAAGTGTCGCTAGTCAGGAGCTACTTTTCCTCCAGTTGTTGATGTAGATGTCTTGGGACAGGGAAGTGATTACTCCCTGGAACCACAACCTCCAGAACCAGTAGTGCATGAAATGTACTTCTGTTCCTCTGACGGAGAGACGTGTCTGGGCAAAGTATCTCCCCAAAAGATTTGGCTTCTCTTATTTTACTTCAAATCTAACAGATCATTCGTGGGCATGACTCGTGTAGTGTAGAAATGAAATGGACTAAACTGAAAGTCCAGTTTAGTCAAGTATAAATAAATTATCAAACCATACTTTCATTTCGGCGTCGTGGAGAAGAGCGCTACCTCATTTGTTTCCGTGCACAGTTGCCATCATGACCTACAGCATATGGAGTGGACAGATTCCCATTGGATTTGCTCCCTATCATATTTTGCTGCTCTGTTCCTGGTGAACCTGAGGCGAAAGAATATTGATTTCTGGGGTTCGATGGGGAAGGAAAGACCTTTCTGATGTGTCCTTATTCCAAGCTGCATTTTCAGCCGTGGTGAAATATTCCCCCTGGAAAGATACCCTCGAACCAGGAAAGCTACCTCGGCTCATGAGATTTCCTGTGACCCAGTTGCTGGGAACTTTTAAAGGGGATTTACATGACTATTAATAATGATGGCCCCTGCGCCATAATTGGGATATAGGCCTTACGTTTTGCCATGGACGTTTTTGAGCAGCCAATCAGAGTGGGATTTACATGTATGCAGTGGGTCCTCTCTTCTTAAGAGGGGATATCTGTTGCTGTAAACCGAGACTTTCGCAACGCTCATGCAGAGAGATGCCTGTTGTGGAATGCCAATGAACCTTGCAGTCACGACCACAACATCCAACCTCTGTGCATTTGGGTCTGGTAAGCACCGTCAATTCATCTTATTTTGTCCAGGGAGACGGTTGGTGTTGATGTCTTGCATGCGTTATATACGGCCTTGGTAACAACATTTTTGGACGTCATCAATAAGCGTGTCCGAGCAAGTTAGATCTTTCCCTCTGGCAAAGTCTCACGAGTTGAGCCGCCATCTATCAGAGCTGAGGGAAGTTCACCAAGCCCTAATTACCCAGCATGCCCCACAGCGTGCCCAAACATGCCACACATTATCGTGATCCTAAAACGTATCTCTCCATGTCAGGCCTGAATTGGCTCTCGCAAGGTCTTTTATCAGTCGTGTTAGTTTTCATCCGCCAAGACATTTTGATGTCAGCGGCTATTAAAAAGACCTCGTGCGCACACTGCCGTTTGTTTGTTTGTTTTATGTGGTCCTTCAGATGGTTTATTTATTGGAATGAAGCGTTCAGATGAGATGTGATGAAGAGTCTCTAAATGTTTTATTGCTTCGTGAGCCTGTCTTGGTGAGTAAACAGTATCTTAGAACCAAAATACACTATCTAATATAATCTATTGTGGCCTCCTCAGGGCCACATTTTCTTCACATAGCTGTGTGGGTGAGGGATCTGTATAGCCACTGTGTGTGTGCGTGTGCGTGTGTGTGTGTGTAGGGGGTTGTGCAGTGATCAGACAGACCACAGGACTGATGGGGTTGTTTTTTGATGCAGCATCGAGAGTTTGCGACGGCTCACGATGGGTCATTGGAGCGTGCATTTACAGAGATGCTAGACAGAATCTTGTCAGCCCCCCCCCACACACACACACACACACTGACACAAAATGTCACACATCACAACGAGCGTACTCTGAATGGCGGGGGTAATTGGCTGACAAATGAGTGGCAGGTTGTTTTTTGGAGCAGTGTATCTTGATTTACAGCGCATGTTTAATGAGATTGATGGTCTTATCGAGCCAGCATACTGTACTGTGCTGTAGGAACGCACTCAGTGTGTGTAGAACAACAGAGGGGGGTTACAGAGAATAAAAAGACTGCCTAAAGGGACAGATTTCTAGAGTTGGGAGAGGAGGCTCATTAACTGGAGAGTGTCCACGGTTGGGTCTAGTTTTGCTTACATGTAGAATTCTACAAAGAGTTGACAACATTGACTGTGCGACTTCAGCACATACTTTTTCCGACCCAAATCCTACGTGGGCTTCAAAATCAGCTGGGGGGGATTTCATGTCACAGCACAAAAACTGGCAAGCCCTGAGATCTGAGTCCAACAAAGAATTTGAGGGTTTGGATTGCAGCCCCAGTTTAGGTATGACTCAGAACTTAACCACGTGTGTCTGTTATAGTGCACCGTTCAGGCTCAGCTGCACAACGAATCAGATGGGCGGGCATTTGGTTTCCACAAGGGGGCATTTTGTATATAGCTCTCTTATGGAAACTTGTATAGCTAAAATAATACGAGGGGGGGGGGGGGGGGGGGCACGTAATTCCATTTGGAGGGCAGTGCCCGTCAATGCCCCCCCTTGGAGCAGACCACTTAGTCTGTAGTAGTTGACTGGCTGCACAGCTTACGCCTATGGAATGGAGATAAAACTGCACTAGTCTTTCCTTTTCCTAATTGTCTGCAAGGCCAGACAGTTTCCCGATGACTCAACAATCATTACCAGGAAGTACATCCTGATGAGAGAACCTTAAAGGCAGAGTGGACCCAGAGCACATGGCTCACACCCTGACACGAGCCTGGAGCCGTCACACTGGAGCCTGTTCCTCCAGCCCTCACCAAACCAAACAGAAACACGACATCGCTCTTCAAACAGCCCACGTTCTCGTCTAGCTACGGTGCAACCTATTCGCCAACTCTCATGCAAATTTCAGCATGGGCACAGGGCAGGCATCCGAGGGTTAAAGGATTCTCTCTGCTCTATTGCTCTGCGCGAGCCGCTTCTCTTCCCCTCTCACTCCGTAGTTAGAGGCTTTTTGTCGAAACAGCCGTCCTCCCTGCTCCTTATTGCCTCGTTTCACCTCCAGCCAAGGCGACCTCCCTCCATCACTCTCTCGCTCGACAATTACCCAGCACCACCTGAGGGGACAATCTACCTACACCTAACCCTTCCCCTGATTGCCTGATCCCTCAATGTCTGCCCCATCCTCTGGGACAAACGTTTTCTCCTCTTCAGAGGAGAGTGCTGGATTGGCCTTGGAAATGTATATCTTTTGTTTTAAATGGGGGGGTTGAATTGCTCAGTATATTGAATTCAGAAGCTAAATCAGGATGTGACAGATTTTCTTTTTGTTGCTGTGACCATCCCACATCTACCCAACTGATCCAAGCAGGCGATGCAGATACACAGTGTTTTCAAATGTCATTCTTCAAACAAGATTGAAGGATGGCTGACATCTATTGCTGTATACAATGTATGTGGAGTGGGTGCCATTTTGTGACAAGAAAGTAAAAGGTCTTGGGGGGGGGAAAAAGGAAAGCATCCAGGGTCTTTTATCTTCTATGTTTACTATCTACTGTTGTATCTGAAACTCAATCTAAAAGGTCAACTGAGCATGGATATCATTATGGTCAAGTAATTACTGTACTTTTTCCCAAAGATTAATTACCCTTGTCCATTTCACTGAGAGAAAGAGTAAGGTTCCTTGTGGTGATTAAAGACACGTCTGTTGTTCCTGTTTGGTGACTTTCACCCATTTGGCTTGACGAGGCAGAGGATCTCTGTATCACTCGATAATATGAAGAGATGGGGGGGGGAAGTTGTCTCTCTCCATCTCTCGCTCTCTCTCCATCTCTTTTTCTATCTCTCTCTCTTTCCCTCTCACTCTTTCTCTCTCTCTCTCTCTCTCTCTCTCTCTCTCTCTCTCTCTCTCTCTCTCTCTCTCTCTCTCTCTCTCTCTCTCTCTCTCTCTCTCTCTCTCTCTTCTCTCTCTCTCTCTCTTTCTACCTCTCTCTCTCTCTTTCTATCTCTCTCTCTTTCTATCTCTCTCTCTCTCTCTCCCCCTCTCTCCAGCCCACCACAGTTTTTTGCCCGAAGACTGTAAATCAATGAGGGGCATTTTACTACACGATACTCGTGGTGGTGAATGCAGTACTTTCATTTGTGGTTGGCAGATGATATTTGTCAGTCTGGTGTTTTGACTCCATACCAATGATCTGACATGCTGTCTATTTGTCTATTTGTCAGACAAGAACTGCCCGTGATATGTGCCAGAGTCGTCATTTGGTCACCATCCAATCTGCACTGCTGATGAGTAATGAGTGGTGAACATTGTGCTCTCATGCATGGCACAGAACACCATAGGTGATGGGAGGAAATCGAACTTACACACCCTCTCTCTTCAGGGCCTTCTGGGGGATCTCCATTCCGACTTCCGGGAGGTTCCACTCTAATGGATCAATCCATATCTGTTGAAACCTAAAGAAGGTCATGAATCAGTTGTAATGTGAACTTTGGGGCAGTAAGTCACAATGACATGTTTGGAGTTTGGAACCAACTCGTCCTCCCCTGTAATAAAAAGAACTGGATTTACAGTACATGAAGTATTTACATGAAGTAATGGGTTAACGTAAAGGGTTTCTGGTTGCGATCACTGTGTCCGAAAACACTGTGTGTGAACTTGAATCAAGGCAGTAGCCATGGAGTCAACATTGGGGGGGACAAATTCAATCTCTTATGATAATTTCGGACAGCCTGCGTGGTAGCCTGTCGTAGCGTAGCACATTTATATTTGTATTTATATTTTGATATCAATATATTGGGGGGGGGGGGACAGACATTTTGACCAGATTTGAATATTGGGGGAGATGTGTCCCCCCCAATATATATTATGAGTACAGCCTTGACTTGAATATTCTCACGTCAGATAACACTGGGAATGCATTCCAAAGGTCCAGGTTAAGAGATGTATAATTTGTCCTGTGAGAGACGTGGGCAGAGTACTTGAGTAATGGAGCGGGTCTGACACGCCGGTGTCTACCTTCCAGCAAAATAGATTAGGCTAGACTGTAGTCAGGAAGGATCGGAAGACATAAGCGATTTCATTTCAGATAAGGATACAGCTGTGTCTAGGTAGGGCATAATGGATAGAATGCATCAAGAGCAGAGACTGAGAGACACTTAGAAAATTGTGTGCAGAAACTTTTTCACAGACCAGACAGCATGGGCTCCCTGGGTTTATGATAGTAGGCCAATTGCATTTTTACAGTGAAACAAGGCCAACATATGTCTAGAACATCAATTATCCAACACTGGACCGAAGGAGAGGAGAATGTGCAGCCCAGCTCACGTGCAAAGTGTGTGTGTGCGCGTGTGGGAGAAGAGAACAAGATTAAACTGAAGCCCGTCAGTGGTGCTGGTGAAGTGACCCACCAGTCACCCCAACCTCAATGCTGCCATATGACAAATGCCGGCGACAACACGTCGAACATTATCCCTTTCAAGCCTCTCACAGAAGTCTTCCAGAGACATGAAATGTCAGCTGGCTTGCTGCTAAACAGCAACGACTGCCACTCAGAGAGACATTAGCATAATAGTGGAGCTCAAAATACATCTGGAGGAAGTACAGAGGATGGCCAGCACACCTCCCACCCACCTGCCAGCATAATAGAGTTGCCTGGAGAGCTTGAAAGCTTTTAGGGTTGAGAAAACAGAGTTGTGCAGAGTCGCAGTGCCTAGTCGCCGAACCCAGTTCCGACCGGTTTTGGGGACGACAGCTTCCCTGGAGGGACAGATGAATAGCGCTCAGAGGTAATTGGGCTGAGTGGGCCTAAGTCGAACACCGCCATTTACCGCCTCCCACAGCAAAGCGAGACTGAATCGGAAGCCTCAAGGTTGTGCAGGAGAGATTTTTCACCCTCACGTCCATGATTGCTATAAATGTGCGAGCAAGAAGGAGGTGTGTGTGTGTGGGTGAGGAGAGGAGAGGGGGGGGGATTTTTCATTCCCATGCGGCCCTAAATGCAAAAACACAACTTGTTTGTAGACCTGACACTAATTTAACATTTCCCTCTGGAAGGGCCATGCTACATCAATCAGATAAAAACTGCTCAATCGTCTGGATCGTATTAGTAAACAGTGATGGTGTCTTGATTCTGTGTCAAGCTGACAGTAGGATTGGAGCTGAAACCAGGCCAGAAACCCCATTTGCAACTTCCACAGTGTGAAGCTCGTTGACGGCTTTCCGTCGTGCATTTTTGATTAGAAGTGTTGAAGAACTCGGCGAATCCAAGTGTGCACGGCGGAAAATTAATGCCATGTTTTCCTCTCCCTCTCTCTTCTTCACTCGCCCCTCCTCAGCCTCCCCCGGCTTTATAAATCCCTCTTTTGAATTTCCTCTCTGAAACTTGGAGATGTATAGTAATGAGGTCTGCTGTGTTCAGCTGAACAATATTAGGATTCCGGTTCCTCTGCCTGTTATTCTGTTAGGCTTTACATATTGAATCCACTGAACTACAGAGCTATAATATAGTGTATTTAATAATATTATTGTTGGATCAGAAAGGGCTCACATATTTTGCCGTTTGACACCACAGTGCTCCCTCACATAACTTGTATTGTGTAGGTACATTGATTTCCTGACTACAGTAGGTAAATATCTCGTATTAGTACCAGTCAGGCGCCAGTCACAAATAGTCTCAAAGTAAACCTTGATGGTAAACACTGATGAACCATCTGATACCTTCCTGTGGCAGATGGCAGATAGCAGGTTTCCTGCGGAAATAATGCGTCATTGTACTTCAACCTTTCTGTACAAATAACAAAGGGCTCATTCTATTGTGCTCTATTCTATGATTATCCTCACATCCATCCATCATGATGGACAGGTACATTTGAAACATTATGATAAGCCAGGGCTCCAGACTAACTTTTTCCCTTGGTTGCACTGGTGCGCCTAACTTTTTTATTTAGGTGCACCAGCACAAAATTTAGGTGCACCCAAATTTTTCCTTGCGTCGCCACAATTTCAAGGTCACCTTTTTATCACGCTAGGGAGTCAGGTGGCTGAGCAGTGAAGGAATCGGGCTAGTAATCCGAAGGTTGCCAGTTGAATTCCCGGTCATGCCAACTGACGTTGTGTCCTTGGGCGAGGCACTTCACCCTGCTTGCCTCGGGGGAATGTCCCTGTATTTACTGTAAGTCGCTCTGGATAAGAGCGTCTGCTAAATGACTAAATGTAAATGTAAATATACATTCATATATATTATGTAAATTACCTTAAACAAGAATAAGGTGTAGGTAAATATTGGTTTTATTTGACGCACAATTAAACTGTATATAAAAATATTTTAAGTGCTTCACTGAGCTGCCAAACTAAAACATTGCAAGCAAAATAAAACATTTGAAAATAGAAAGTGCTACTGTTTAAAAGTGCTTCCCTGAACTGACACCTAACATTTCATGGCTCAAAGTCTTATAGCGGGTCCCCCCCTTGCTGTCGCATGCCCTTCAGATGGCTAACACCTGTAATTTGGCTTTCTTGCCCTTTGGCCTTGGCTAAACCAGCTTGCCACACTCTCCCTAGCATCAACATCCTAGCTCCATGGGTTAGCTCCATGGCCCAGCTCCGTAACTCAGGGGTGGGCAATTAATTTTGACAAGGTGCCACATGCTACTGGTTATCAGAAGAATAAGGATATTCTGTGAATATTTATATAAATATTTTACATGTTGGTCAACTAGGAAAAGACTATCGAAGTAACAGTAAAAACTAAAATAATCATTACATCAGTGTTTCATTTTCTAGTTAATCTTCACCAACACTGAAAAGTTGTTTTGCAGTATGTTAAAGATATGCAATTGATCAACTTTATACAAAAAGCAATACTTTTTTGCAGTTCATTTTGTTATGTGAGAGGAATCCAGTGGGCTTGAACAAGTGCATCGAAATCTGGCTGAATGTCTGAGGTGGATATGCAAAGGACAGCTGACAGGTGATGATCCGAGTGTGCAATTTAACTAGCAAACCATCAGCCCGCGCCCACTGAATCTGTCAAATTCTTATGTCCGCGTTCGTTTTTTTCTTGAGTCCCTTAGTGCCGATTCAATTTGTAATCCTTCAACACAGCGACCTGTTCTCCAAAACTAAGAACACAGCTTTGACTTTGACTTCAGTAAACAGATACTTAGAAGTCCATGTCTTGTTAAAAACTCTACATTCTGTATCAACCTTTCCTTTTTCATTTTCGAGGGCTAACCACCTAACTCTCCTGTCGGTGAGGTTGCGCAAGCGCACATATGTAAATTGCCTGATCACAAGTGTTTCAGGACTACATATTTACAACCGCTCAACACATTTATTTATTTTAAATTTTTGGGCCGGATTGGAACAGCCTGTGGGCCGGTTGTGGCCCGCGGGCCGTACAATGCCCAGGTCTGCCATAACTGATTCTCTGGTGCTCAGGTCGTAATTTCAATCACACAGCACGGAGCAGTGTAGGCCTACAGGAATATCTGGACCACAGACAATCAGAGGCAAAGACCCGCCCCATCTCTGTCTCTGATTAGTTTAGACCACGATATGATCCAACCATGAGTGCGAGTTCCGTCAAAGAAGAAACAAACGCTTCGTTCCTGGAGAGGCAGCGGATGCGAGGAGGTTAGGTGCACCGGTGCGACCTAGTAAAAATTGTAGTCGCACCCGTACAAATTTTGGTCGCATATGCAACCAAATTGGTCGCACTCTAGAGCCCTGTAAGCACTCATAGCCTCTAGCCATTCATAAAGCCCTTAAAGAAGTATAAGAGGTTTCCTCTAGGCTGAACATTTATGTCAGTCCGTCCCTGTCTAAATGGAGGAAGAAACAGTCGGGCGGGGAGAATGGTTGGCTACCATGACAAAGACTGTGAACATCACACCTCCAGCCAGGACTATGAAATACTGAATCCTCATGACTGCTCTAACGAGGAGAGAGGACACCCCAGCCCTGTCACATGACTGCTGCCGGAGAGAGACTTTCATTTCACACAGAGCCCATCTGGAAATGGGTTTTCTCCTCCAGGAGCATCATTCAATAGAAATTAAATCTCTTTTTGTCTTCAGTGTTCTGTTATTCATGAGACACTTTTTTGAAGATGAAAGTAGGCCTACTCCGAAATGACAATTTCATGCAACGCTGTTCTAAGTTTCTTTTCTCACATATCAGCTTCATCATTTTATATACCGTATCATAACCTTGTTCTACCATTTCTGTTCGTATGACACAGTAGCTATGTAGCAACAGTAGCCTATGATGTTATACCTCAAAGTAGAAAACTAATTGAATTCTCAAACCCATCAAAAAGGTCAATTTCCTCTAAGGACAACATTTATGTCAATGGTGAACTTACCATTTGTCCTTGCTACATTGAAGTGATGTTGTCTCCTCTCCTCATTAGGTAGGTTTTGGTTTTCCCCATGGCTGAGAGAGAGCTTGAAAGACCAGATTCATAAGTATTTGTTATTACACGCTAAAATCACACACACACACACACACACAATCAAATGATCTTCAGGTAGCAAAAACTATCATTCAAACCCCTTTTCCAGATCGATTAATGGTGAGCATTGTACCAAATGGTGAGGAGAAGGAGAAAATACGTCATATTATTATTAAGTGTTGATTTGCAGCTTCAGTTGCAGTTTCTAAAGTGTTTGGATAAACCAGAATTGGAAATTGCAGAGAACTGTACACGCAGACTTATAGGGTGTGTGGAGTGCTGGTGATTACAGCTCAGTTCATTCAGATTCCAGACCAAAAACCAGTACATTCAGGCCACTGTGAAACACACACACACACACACATTTCCTACATCCCCAAAGTTGTCATGGAAACAACCTCGTTCCGGCTGGCACCAAGCTTGAGGGTTGGCACTTTCAGGGTTTAAACCAAACAAAGCTAGGGGGCTGGGCCCAAGATGACGCCACATGGAATGTCCCTTAGTCCCCCCAGAGGAAACGGCTCTTTGCAGGGCGGGACATCAACCAGAAGGCTTGTCATACACGCTACCTTTGTATTAGCGGTTTCTGAAACATCGTCTGTGAGGACACGTCCTGTACTGTACACCACGAGTGTGTAATGTGCCTCATGCAGATACAGATACAGCAGTTATGCGGTTGTACTGGCTAAGCTACGCTAAAATGGATAGAATCAGCCATATCCTGTTCCATCTTCCATCAGTGCTCTGCTCCTTGATAAACGGCTCACCCCCAGGGCAGAGGGGATGGGGGGTTGACAGGGGGTGGACACTGTAGGCAGCATACCGGTCTGAGCTGGTTCCAGGACTGTTTGGTGTGGGTCATTAGTAACTTTGATCCCAACATCAGATTACCAGCTTGTGGGTTTGGGTAACCCAAAACACTTCTTGTTTGTGTGCCCTGGCATACTTTACCAATGATTGGCCCTGTTGTGAAACCAGGAATAAGGACAAGGGAAGGTGAACCTTGAGTGCATGGAGAATAGACACAAAGGGTCTGTTCACAGAAACAACAAATTCGCACTTGGCAGGTAAAAAGCTTTCTGTTGACTCATTGTCAATACTGAGTACGATGATGTGTTCTGTGAACAAAGGGCCGCAAACAGTTTCACACAACTCGATTGCGAAATGTAGATTATGCAACATACAATAAGGAGACAATACTTTAAAATTATGATAGGCTTTTTATATGATGCTCACCACTGCCATGGTTTTGTCTGTGCAAATAAAGGTTTACATAGGGATTTCCTATACTGAATATATTTACTTTCGATATGTTTTTGGATTAACTATTGACTCTGTAAAAAATATAATCTTGTAACTACACGTTTAGTTATGCCCCGCCTACCTCACGTTCTCTGAACATTGAGCCGAGTTAACAGTAGTACAGTCGACGTCGTCTGTATTGCGTTGTATCTGGCCAACTGCGATTACTGGATACTGCTGGTGTTACCCCTCATTGAAGACGGAGCGAAAGCATGTGTTCTCCGGAATTACACCTCGGTTGTAAATCTAAGACATGTAGCGCAGATTCTGTTTGTCTGGGAACGCAGTTGGGATTTGATCAGGTAAGATATTTGAGCATCCCGCTGATCTGGGATCTTTTGAAATGATAATTTCAAAAAGAAGACGGCGATTTATAAAGGAGAATGAGCAAAATGGATTCAAAGTGTGGATAACTGGGCAATGATAATTGTTACAGTGTTATTCATTCGAAAATGCATTGCAGACTGTTATGATCTTTGACAGCAGTTTGAAGGTTCATCGAACCTGTAGTACGGGACTATTCATCTTTATCATCATTGTTCATTCTTTCTTGAAGACAAGAGAACAATTGGTCAGTTTATCAATGTGAAATGTCAATAAGATTGCCATAATGCCACGTTTTACATGGGTCTAATTGCTCCTTCTGGGGGATTATTATAATTGCCATGTGTGAGGCACAGTCCCACCTCATCAATACGGATTGACATGCTGTACATTTTCCAGGGACAGAACGCACAACACAAGTACCTTAATCTATTCGCTGGAGATGATTAATATCTGGTCCAAATTCAAATGTTTTCTACACATTCTATACAGAATGATTTGTTTATTTTACCATACCTTAGTTGGCCGATATTAAAGATGACTATAGGCTATGTTATTGTCTGTAAGCAGTTTTTCACCGTCAGAAATGAAAATCCTTGTAGCGTAGCATGAGGCAGGTGTGCTGAATTGTGCTGGTGAGAAATGTACCAAAGGAAGCCCACAAAGAAACTAAGTGAAAGTAAGTTCCCTTGACCTGCACAGTTTCAATCAGGCAAGACATTTTTAAAAGTTGACTTCATGTTGATGTGGTTGATGAACTCAAACGTCAAGAGATGTCGTTTTTGTCTGCCATGACAGATCTTATGTATTTACTCATCAGGTGGAGTGCTTGATCACATCCCCAAAAGGAACATTGTGTAAAATAAACAAATCCGCCAGAGGAAGTAACCAGACATAACTGAAGAAAAGATTACAGAGGTGCCTCACACAGATGGTTAGTTTAGAATGTCAAGTAACTCTGAATGGGGTCTTAATGAGTATTCATAGATTTGGAAACATATTCAAATGAGCTGTAGAGGTTCCTACTCCAATCGGATGTTAAGAGGTTACGAGTGTGCAGAGCTCCACTGGCACAGGATGGCACAAACTGTAAGCTGTCAAGCTCATTCTCAGTGGCCTTAGTCGGTTTTCATTGAAGAATAATGATAGTGTTCATGGCCTTTAAATACAGGTTAACAATGCACTAAACCATAGCTTGTTCGTTATACCTCTTGGTCCAGCAATGTCCTTTATCTAGAGAGTCAATGTGACCTGGAAGTACTAATGAGAACCTTACTTCCTACTCCCTTCAACCAATGGTCTAGACCTTTCTTGGTCTGTACCTAGCAGGAATGGATGCTAGCTAGATATATCTCAAGGTTTTGGTAAGCAAAAGGCATACTTACTTACCATCCAGTGTTCTTAGGTCTGGAAACACAAATGTCTTCTAGACTAGACACCCTGAAGGAGAATGTGTTTTGTTTCTCCTTTTAAACAGAATGAAAACATACTGTTTTAGGTATCTGGTGGTAGACCTCTACCTCCAGCCAGGAACAACTGTCTCGGTATCTGTCTGTTTCCCTCTCAGGTTGGTGACTGGTAGACATGTGATGACAGGTGGACAGGTGTGAGTGCCATGCCCCCCCCCCCCCCCTCTTCTCTTGTCATTCCTTCTTCAGCGCCTCCTTGTCAAACGGTCACACATGAACACTTCCGTTCGGTGGCAGTGTGCGTTCACTGACGTTCGACCCCCATTGTGCACGTACCAAGTCTGCTAGAAAAATGAGTCTCAAAATATTTGTACAGTTTAACTATTCATCCAATTTAGGAGCTATGTACCCAGCACTTTCTGTGAGAGACATTTTTACTTGCAACTTGCAAGAGACCTCAGTTACAATCTCCTTACATTCCATCACAGGCATAGAGGAGAACAGAATGTTACTCTCCTCCCCAGAGAGTTAGTTAGCAGAGAGAGCTGTCTGATAATGTCAACTTGGAACAGGCAATGAGTCTGCCCCATTGGTGACTGTTGCTTAGATACCTTCAAACAGCCAACACAGTGAGAGACTCATTGTTGTTTGTTAGTAAAGAAGGATAGTCTACTAAAATGTTACATCATTTAATTTTTAATTTTCAAGTCAAAACATAGCCATAAACTTGAAGAAACAGGTGTTGCTAGAGGTTGTAAAACATAATGTAACCCGGACTGTGTAAATGAATCATGTTCTTGTGACAATGCTGTACATTTTGGATTGGTCCTCCAGTTGGCTCTACCTATTAAACTTTGACCTAACCGGCATAAAGCAAATTATTTTGAGGTAAACATTGTCATTCCTATCTTTGTCTGAGGAAAGAATTAGGACACACTCACTGAAGTTGGCCACCAGTATTCAACACAAAACTTACAAACCTGCTTTCAAAACTCAGTAAGTGACAAGCTTTTCACCCCATTTGTGTCCTGTCTATTTCTGCTACTTGGACGCATAATCTTGGCTAACGTCTGTGAAGTCTGTGGTATCAACAGCAATCAGGAAACAGAGACTAAAGGTCATCCAGTTTAGCAAAGCTGAACATTTTTGTTGCAGCAAAACATTGATAATCATCTTTCCCATATTACTGCAATACTCGTTAGATTGGTCAATGGTCAAGGTTATAAAGGATAACAAAATGATAATAGATTGTTTTGGTCCTTGGATATGTAGCCTAAATATTTAAAGCTTTTAGTTTGTTAGCCTGACTGATCACTATTAATTTACATTTAACAAAAACAAACAGCATGAATGAATAACTTGTGCTTTCAGTGAAGTTGTCTTACCAATTAGATATAGCACATGTTGTTGCAAGTCTCACCTTAACCCATGAGGAGGACTCATGTGATTCTGAATGTTTACATTACATTTATAAGTTGCTTATCAGGATACACGATACTGCCCTTTCTCTGTGTGCCAGTTTCACAACCAAGGAAACATGCCAAATGTAAATAAATGTAAATGTAAACAGCATCAGACAATAGTGTTTGCTTTCTCCTTAAAAAAAAACCTAACTGTTTCCTGTATGTTTGCTGTTTGGCAGTGCTGACGTCGTTTGACCATCCGACCTCCAGTTCACCCTGCCTTCCATGCTAAGAGCTTAGTCATATCCGTGGAGCATATAAGTGTGTGCAATTACATGCAGGGGCGGGTTTCTAAGTAGCCATTTACCCATGTGAGGAGGGATAATGGAGCTGACAGTGCCTGGCAGGATGTGTCATGGAAGATGGAGGATAGTGTTTAGCCAGCAGAAAGAAGACCGGGGGTACGGCCCCCTCTGTGGCCGACCCCGTGCTGTCTTTTTGGAGTGTGTGCCCGCGCGCCAGTGTGTGTGTGTCTTACATTTACATTTAGTCATTTAGCAGACGCTCTTATCCAGAGCGACTTACAGTAAGTACAGGGACATTCTC
The DNA here is from genome assembly GCF_038355195.1 of Osmerus mordax. NCBI lineage: Eukaryota > Metazoa > Chordata > Actinopteri > Osmeriformes > Osmeridae > Osmerus > Osmerus mordax. The sequence goes on from NC_090071.1 coordinate 10,471,860, forward strand.
CCTGAGGCAAGTAGGGTGAAGTGCCTTGCCCAAGGACACAACTTCAGTTGGCATGACCGGGAATCGAACTGGCAACCTTCGGATTACTAGCCCGATTCCTTCACCGCTCAGCCACCTGACTCCCTGTGTCTTGCCACTGTCCTCGACCGTGTCTCTCTTGCCAAGCCCGATGGGGCCCGTTGTGAGACCAGCTGTTGTATCAAGAGGGGCAGTGGAGTCCAGCGGACCGGAGCTGCAGATATCCATCAGCTGAATAATACCTCCTCTGTCTGTGGACTCAGCAGGATGGGCTGGAGGAAACGGGCTCGTCTTATTGCACTTGTTTGCCTTCCCCTCGACCCCTCTTCGTCCTCTGTATATCTCGTTCTCTCTTTCTGTGTTTCTTTTTCTCGCTCGCTCTCTTTCTCGAGCATTCTTAAAGGAATATGGGAAATTGAAGTGTTCGTGCAGTGTCATGTGTACGGAATGGACTGTGTTGAACGGGTCGTGTGTGCGTCCACAGCTTTTAGGCCGGCGATTAGCACAGCAATGACGCGGTCCGGACACCCATACATTGGGAGGTATTTAAGCAGTCAAAGTGAGACCAGAGGTGCAGAGCTTCTGGGGAAAGGTCAACTCCACCTGATTAGAGACAGATGTTTGACCCCTGTCCTGGGTGTCCTGAGCACAGGGTTTTTCCGTGGAAGGAAAGAGTCACTCAGAGCCTGCACATTTCCTAAGTCTACAGTACGTCAAGGGCTTTTCAGCTTCCTCTTACTTCTCACGAGCCGTTTTCGTTTCAACCTTGAGAATATAAAATATAGAAACAATGGCTTTTCAAATGCGCTCGCATGCTTTTGAACGAGTTGGAGCCCAACAGTCAAACAAAGCCTTGTCTCTCTCCCTAGATCTGTCTTTACCCGATGGAATTCCATTGTAACGTATCTTCATTTCTCGTTCTCTCCCTCTTCCTTTCAGTGTCTCTGTCTCCCCTCTTCCTCCTTTGTGCCCCAAGGACAGTGTGCAGCGATTTCCTGGCAGATACAGATGATTATTTCTGTTTAACCTTCCGTGTCATTCACGCTGGCGCAAAGCACCGGCTCGCTAGAAGAGATGAAAGGTTCTTTGAAGCCGTGCTTTGTGTGTGTAAAAGCCCTGAGAGAACCCTGGTGGGCTCCAGAACAGAGCTGTGAGGGAGAAGGGCTCAGGTTCTCACTGCAGTGCATCTCAGGCCTGTTGTTCAACCTCATAATGACTTCCCCTAGGCAGTAGACGAGCCAAAACGTAAGCCTCGGTCATTTTTGGATCCATGTGTCACTGCCCTTTCTCGACTCGGTTCTGTTTCTCCTCTTGGTCCCATCCCTCTCCCCTGACTTGTTGGTATTCAAGTGAACGACCCGCCAACGACTTGCAAACAGTGGGCCTTTTTCTGCTACTTGGAAAATGTCCGTAAAGTATGTAAAACTTTGACATAAAGATGTATTGAGTTACATACATTGTAGATTGAACACAAAGACGCTGTATGGATCTGTTTGACTAGAGAATTCTCACCAACAATGGGAGCAGGCCACATTTCCAACTTCCTTCATTGGACTTCCCATGTCTCATGACCCAGACCAACCGACCTTTTTACCGAAGCATTTAAGTAATTTTATCTCAAAAGGGTTTTCCTACTTTTAAAGTTGTTTTCTCTCTTAAACAGAGATCTTATTGGGATTTTTATTTTTGTTTGAATTGTTTATCACTTGTATTATTGTTTTTATTGATTTTATGTAAAGCACCTTGAGCTACAATTCTTGTATGAAATGTGCTATATAAATAAAGTCTTACTTACTTACTTACTATCAGACAACTCAATCATCCACCAGACAAGATAAGCCATGCACGTGACTGTTGTGGAGGCCAGCAGCCCGGAGAGACAAGCAGGGATGAGAACATTGGCCCTCCAGGACTTGGTTCTGGACAGTGGAACTGAAAAGGCTTTTGGCAAAGTCTTGTGTGTTCTGGAAGGTTCTATGGGAGTGACATGGCGAGTCAGCTCATTGTGCCTGCTACCATGTGGAGCTCCTGCTAGGCTAAAGCATGCAAGGACAAGGACGGTCATTAGAGGCGACAGTAAGAAGTGGATCCATAAACACCACTTCTGTTTGTTGGCTAATTTGTTGCCAATAAAGTTTAGTTCCAAATTATCAAAGGATTTGGCCAGGAACTGGAGGGATTAAGGGAAAGAATGTGTCTGCATGTCAGACCGCAGGTGCCTGAAGCACTCCACCCATCGGAGGAAAACAAAGGTTTCCCCTAGGATCTTTTCCAGGGGGAGGGTGGTCGACCAACATTTTTGCCTCCCATACATTTTCAATGGAAGTCACGTGACATGCCCCGCAAAGCAGCGTGAGATACCTAGCAGCACACTCAAACTCTTGAGGCGACGATCAGGAAGCGAATTGCCTGTGTGTGTGGAAAAAGCCCCCCTCGTCTTATTCCTTCTGTGGGGCGGGGCAGGATATGTTTACCTCTTATGTTTTGTTACCATTTTGAAACAAAGCTGTATGTTCCAAATTGTAAACAACCTATTGCTGTGAATTCCTTTGCAAAGCAACGGAAGTACCTTTGTGTTTCGAATAAGTTTCATCAATGGCACACACTCTAAGAATTCAATTTCTTACAGGGATACAGCTCATATTCCTGCTCAGTAAGGCCTCAAATGCACTCCTCTCTGTGTATAACATACTTACAAGTATTGCAGAGGAAAATCATCTTGATCATCAATGGCATGAATATATTAGTCAACAAAGGACAGTTGCTGAAATACTCCAAGTAATGTACATCAGATGTTTGTTTGTACTAAGAATGTTCTCCCATTGTTTAATCATGGTGTTTGTTTCATGGTCTGCTAAATTGGAAACCACTAGCAAAATTCCCATACTGTCCAGTCATGCCTGAATGACTGGACAGTAGGGGAATTCCGTGTCTAGAAAATTTGAAAGACCAGAATAACAAAAGGCCACTGATGTCACAGAAGCCTCATGTTTAGCTTGTCAGTATTTAGAAGCATAAAAATAGGAAAGCCGCTCGGCTCTGGGAAAATATGTCCACCCGACAGTAACATTTTCTTGTTTTGGTTGACCTTTCCCAGGCCTCACCCTGAGAGCTGCCAGACTGGCCCCCAGGGGGCGCTGACGATCAGCCAGCTGCAGCTTGAGCACCATGACCCCGACCATGAAGCAGTGGAGGCGGCTGGTCCTGCTGGGGATGTTGGTCTGGATCCTCTTCTTCCTGGCTCTCCTATCACACTTCCTGGACCTGCGGGTGCTGGCCCCCGGCTTTGCCTCCCCGTTGCTCATCCACCCCGAGACCCGACGCCTTGCCTCCATCCAGGGCAACCACCGAGGCATCATGGCCTCCCCCGTCCTGGAGGCCTCCAACTCCCCAGCCACCCAGGAGCTCAACTGGGGGGAACAGCCGCCCCAGGGAGGAGCCCCTCCAGTCAGCCAGGAGGGGTCCCAGGAAGCAGGTCCCCAGGGGGCCTCGCAGCCTCTGGGAGCCTGGTCAGTTTACCGGGAGGGGGAGATGGTCAGGGAGCAGAGCCAGAGCAGCAACCCTGTGATCCTGAGTGAGCCGAATGAGGAGGAGGACTGGGAGGAAAGGAGGAGGAGGAGAAAGAGGACGAGGGGGAGAAGATGGAAGAGGGCCAGAGCGGAGAGGAGGAGCGCCGACGGCGACGAGGACTACATGTTCTCGAGGTCCAAGGTCGCGGTCCAGAGGCTGTGGAAGGGGAACGCCTCAGCGGGCATGCTCACTCCGCGGCTTCAGAAGGCCATGAAGGACTACCTGAGCGCCAACAAGCACCACGTGGTCTACAGGGGGCGCCGGCACGCCCGGCAGAGCGCGCACGAGGTACTGTGCCAGCTGAAGAGAGAAGCTCCGGTGAGGGCGCTGGACGGCACCGAGGACCCCTTTGCCGTGCTGGGCTGGGCCAAGCTGGTGCCAGGTCACCCTCTGGAGAAGCTAAACTTCCAGACATGTGCTGTGGTCACCTCCGCTGGAGCCATCCTCAACTCCTCCCTAGGGAAAGAGATTGGTGAGTACCATGTCTCTCTGTACCTCCTTGATGACTCCATGATGTGGAGGAGTGTCACTGGCAGCTATATCGAGTGCCGTTTGAATCCGGCATCTGGACTCGGGGCCGGCACTGGGTTGTCAATGTACAGGGTCTTTGTAAGTGACACGAGAGGCCCATAATAGCCAGGTTTTAACAACCAGCCTTGCCTCAAAGCGGTCTGAATTGATCCGAAATTAAACTGTAAATATTTGAAAGGAAAGTTCTTTAAAGTGTACAGCTTCACCCTGGTTCCACTTAACCTTTCCCATCACCTTTTGAGATTTTCCAATGAGGTGAGCACAATACATTTTCCATGGACGTCAATGAAAGTTGCACTGCTTTGGGAGCAAGTGCTGTGGACTGAGGTTTGTGAAGACGTGATAAGCTTTTTAAAAAGGTTTTACTGCCCCCTTGTGGTTTAAAGTTGTGAATGCCATATCAAGGTCCAAGCTTTTTAGTCATGATTGTGAAGTGATTCAGACGTTGTAGAGTGCTCAGTGCTCAATAGAGGGCACTGTTTACCAACAGAAGCGTTTGCTATTTTTACAGTGGCGATTTGCATAAGTAGGCCTACCTGGCATTCACAAGATGTGAATCTGTAAGTCATTAATTTGGCTCGAGGGTAATGACATGTTTGACTGTATTCACTTTGTTTCAAAATCACATCCTTCTTTAAATCGAGACTTTTTAATTAAAGCACCCAGGCATTTTAACTGAACGCTGGAAGATAACTTTCGACGTGACGCGACATTGTGAGGCAGTAAGTCATGTCGTTACAGCACGACAAAGATCCTTTTGACTGGATGTTGTCTTCAGATTCCCATGATGCTGTTCTTCGGTTCAACGCCGCACCCACCGAGGGCTATGAAACTGACGTGGGCAACAAAACCACTCTCCGAATCATCAACTCCCAGGTGAGCTCCACACTAGAGGTCCATCATAGACTTCCTGTCCTCTTGGGAAGGATGATTGAAATAACAACAGCTCCAGCTGTTCCAATAATAACCCGTCAATGTTCATGTTATTTAAATATTTATCAAGCTAACCGATTCATTCGTGTAGGGCTAGCGCCCTTTGATGTGACATTATATTTTCATTTAACAAATATTTACCATGTCGGCGTTCTGGTTTACTGCACCATCAGTCAGGAACATTGCTCTGGCAGGCATTCTATACTTCATGTAACTGTAGTATTTTTTCAGATTCTATGCTGCTGTTTGCATTTTTGTTAACTACGCACACTGTTCTCTATTGACAGTACACGACCTCACTGCTGCATACTTTGATCAGATTTCGGAAAGATCACATCAAATAGCATCTGACACATACTCGGAACACGTACGTCCTGAGTTCAGAATGCAGAGCTACTGCTTGATCTCTCGCCTCAGTCCTTCTTTAGCTGGCCATGTGCAACGGGCCACCTGGAATTGAACAGTTGACCTTCTCTTGTGCTCCACCGCTGTTGCATCTGAACAGCAGCATGGCTGACTGCTGTTAGGCGGTTCCCTGCCTCAGAATGGACACTTGCTGCTAAGTGGTCCCACCACAGACGATCACCGAGGCTAACGTCTGGTCAGATCTAAACACTCAGATCATTCCTATGAACCCCTTGGGTCCTGGGACTATCACTACTCGTATGCAGGGAACATGCTGTACTGTGCATGAGGCAGTGTCGGTCTGGTTCTCTCCGTGTCCGTTTGGATATCTCTGGATGCAGCTCTGACCGCTCAGGTTCCAGTTCAGGTTAGTGTCAGCCTCGAGGAGACAGAGCGCTGCCCTTACCTTCTCGTCCTTCCCATCCTAGATCCTGGCACGACCCAAGCACCACTTCAACACCAGCTCCCTGTACAAGGATGGGGCTCTGGTGGCCTGGGACCCTGCGCCATATTCTGCTGACCTGTCCAGGGTAGGTCTTTGTTTCCTCACTGCCCGTGGGGAGGCTTTTCCTTTCAAACCAGGGTGGCCCAGAAAGCACGGGTCTACCTTTTAAAAGATGTCTATTTTGAATGGATTTCTCAATGAGACCGAGACAGGATGTGACAAACACAATACGAGTAGGTGGGAGCAGTGCACATCTTTTCTTTTTGTAGCAGGAAAATCCAAGGCAAAATCAAGCAAAGGTACAGGGAAGGACTCGGTCAAAGATATTCGGTAGGTCAAAAACAGGCTACAAGGTGGAATCACAGAAGGAACAGAAGGCTTAGTACATTGTGAAAACACAAAACAATACCTCACAAAGAACATGAGAAACGGAACAGAATAAATAGAGTGCTCTAACAAGTGTCAGGTGACAATCATCGAGCATAATGAACAACCAAACTGAACATAGAAAATGGAGAACCTAGAATGTAAACATAGAAAAACATCAGACGACATCAGTAAAACGTTTCCAGTAAGGGGAAATTCCTAAAACAAACAATAAAACAAAGCAGGGAAAATGTGTGTGTGTGTGTGTGTGGGGGGGGTGGGGGCGCAGCTATTTAGGCCTTCTGGAGCTTTCCTTCCCCACGCAGCACCCAGGCACCCTCCTGCTGTGGCTGGCGGCGGCATGGCTGTTGTTTACTCCCTGTGAGCTAGCTGGTGAAAGGGTTGTCTCAAGTCTTTGATTAATCTGGGTCACGCCATGGAGGGGTACTTAGCTTCCACGACTGCCCACTGGGTTCTAATGAGGAGGAGTCTAAAGATACTACCTGGATGGCAGTCCCTCTGGGGGGAGGAAACTGAAGAACAGAGAGCCACGGCAGGGGGGGGGGGGGGGGCAGAGTGAGTTTATATCTACTGGGGTGCGAGAGGTCTTTGTCTGGATGTGATTTGTACAAAATATCATTCAGAGGAAGTGTGTGTCGTGTCAGACACACAAACACACACACATATTCAAGTCTAAACCAAAGAACACAGCCATAGAGACCCATACCATTCATGTCGATTGCACTACCACACACTGAGACACAGCCGACAAGGACAAACCACTTATCCTTAGCGTTTCGATAATAACAACGTTTATAACTCTGCATAGATGGCTGGAGAATGATGCATTGGAACCGGAATTCTTGTCGAAAACCTGCAGGATTCTTTAAAAGCCTCATTGACAGAGGTACTTGGGTAAAGCATGACCTTCGCCATCCACCGTCGATGCAATCAACCATCCAACAGGTCCATTGGCTTCATATAATGACACAACATTTGTTAACACGAAATTGGAAGCGAAAGTAATTGTATGGCCAGTCAAGAATAATAGGTTAATTAGTTTTGCACCCCACACAATCAAATGTGTGTGTGTGTGTGCTGGTGCGATTGAGCGAGTTTGTATGTATGGGGTGTATGTGTCTGTGTTCATTGTATGTCTGTATTGCTGTGCGACGTGTTTACAAGGCTTTCTAAATCATTTATCGTTAGCTCAAAAACAGCAAAGCTCTCTTTGGTGGAAAGATAAACACTGGAAATATGACCTCATGACAGTCCAATAAGCAGCTTTCTCTGTCTCAGAAGAGGGTAGGACCATGATGTCCTCTCTGTGTGCCTTCCTGTCATCCCCACAGTGGTTCCAGAGCCCGGACTATGACCTCTTCACCCCCTACGTTCAGCACCGACTCCTCCAGCCGGCTCAACCCTTCTACATCCTCCACCCCAGGTTCATCTGGCAACTATGGGACGTGATCCAGAGCAACACCCAGGAGAGCATCCAGCCTAACCCCCCCTCCAGCGGCTTCATAGGTGGGCAGCGACTCATCGTCTCTGGGCCTTACGGAGGCTTTTAAAGGCAGTATAAACCCTTGAACCCTTCCCACACGCTGTACAGTCAAACAGTTTATTTGCAAGTGTTTTGTTTGGGCTCCAGGAACGACATGTAGTATTACAAAAGCCAAATGATGTTGTAGTGTCACCATTCCTTATTGGCTAGATTTTTTACCAAGATTCTAAATGGAAGTCACGTTTGACTGGCCAGGCATAAATTCTACGATCAATTAAGATGAGGTTGAGCCACAAATATAACATTCAAGGGCTTCAATGTTGTTGCCATTGCATCCTTCCCAACTGGATTTCTGAAAGGTTGCATGGTCAAGTTCATTAATCATTAATTAATTCACTAATTCCTCTCTCCTCATTTAAACAGCTTCTCGGTTGTTCGGAGCCTGACCCCTAATTATTTTTTATAACAATAGGAAGAGCAGAGCATGAAATATTAACCGTCTCATCAGGAAGTAAATAAATGCACAATGAACAATGGGTAAATTGCTCAGAGAAACACACCCACAAGCATTCCATTACGCACAGTTGGACTTTTATTGAGGTGCAATTGAATAATTTATTTTAGTTGTTTGCTGTGCTGTGAAGTCACTGTACGCCTGGCTCATCAGAATGTTGAGTCAGACCCCGTTAAACCGAGGGAAGAGATTCAGGGACATTTTTATTCTCACCATTTTACTAACCAAGGACCTCAGCATTAGATGAAACCTGTGTGAGGACTGAATAGGAAGGACTGAATCTGCCCGAGTGGGTCTGTGCAAACAGCCGCAGTACCTTGAACAGAGGAACTTGAAAAGCTTGTTATGTACAGTCCTTCTGGCTTCACATGAATACTTAATATCTGTGCTTCTGAATCTTAATTAGTTTGACTTTACTGTAATACGGGTTAGATTATTGCGCTCCCTCCCACAGGTTTGATCGATTGATGTTGATTGACCATCTTGATTACTTATCTTGGCCACACTTAAGATCCAGGTGCTTGTCATAAGTATTATTTATTAAGCAATGAGGCCTTGGTAAGTTAGTAAGTCTTATTAACATATTAGGAGTACAACGGCACTTAGGAATGCTTGGCTGGACCTGATGTTAGTTTCCTCCAGGATCACAATGACTCTTATTTAGAGACTTGTTGCTCTTGTTAGTTAGTTGTAACGGTTTTAAATTCTTGTACTCGCTGTGAAATATTTTACTGTTGATTGTTTTTCTACAGGTACACTCTTGCACTTTTTGAGTTTCATGTTGTTCAATTGTAACTTGTTTAACTGCATGCTCTTATGGTTCTTCCCTTTGGCACTTATTTGTTTTTTCACAATGTATGCTTCATGTTTTGGCTGCTCGCAATGTTTGGGGCTATCTCGTTTTTATGATCAGTGACCTATGGTCTTTTGTAAAGCTCTCTCTTGGAAGTCGCTTTGGATAAAAGCGTCTGTTAAATGCATAAATGTAAATTAAAATATTAATGTTAAGAAGCATCTTATAAGAACATTATTATCTATTAACTAAACCTTATCTCATCTTACAATTAACACTGGCCCTAACCTTTAGCTCTAACCTTTACTAATATTATTAACACTTCTATAATCTTATAAGGATCTTATTAAGACCTTATTTCCCATTAATGAACACTTTTTACAAGCACCTGGATCTAAAATGTTACCCTCGTCTTTTGGATCATAAATATCTCATATTCTGAGTGTACAACCTTTCACAACCCTGTATCTCACCATTAGTTTGGTTCTAGCTCTGTCCTGACTCACTCAGGTCGATTCCTCTTCTTGCATTATTTACGAGTGCTCTTGTGCCCTCATCCACACGGATGAGGGAAGCGTGCTCTTGTGCCCTCATCCACACGGATGAGGGAAGCGTGCTCTTGTGCCCTCATCCACACGGATGAGGGAAGCGTGCTCTTGTGCCCTCATCCACACGGATGAGGGAAGCGTGCTCTTGTGCCCTCATCCACACGGATGAGGGAAGCGTGCTCTTGTGCCCTCATCCACACGGATGAGGGAAGCGTGCTCTTGTGCCCTCATCCACACGGATGAGGGAAGCGTGCTCTTGTGCCCTCATCCACACGGATGAGGGAAGCCTTGGCCTGGTGTCATAGACCAAGCTCACACCTATCTCACAAACACCAATTATCAACTATCATCAACATCCTTAAGTACATAGAGGACATCGAGTACAAAAAAATAATTATATCCTGACACTCATTTCACTTTATTAGGAGAATTCACTCTGTATGTTTTTTTTATTTATGATGACAACAATGTTAAGACTCTGAACTCTACGGTGGCCCTGAAGTGCAAATCACACCCACTAACATGAGTGCATCCCCCAAATGAAAACACTCCCCCCAAATACGAGTCAACTCCCCCCAAATAGGATGACTTTCTCACCTCCCCCCAATACAAGAACACGCTCCCCCAAATGGGAAACAACATTACATTAACTCAAAAACACATTACAATAACTCAAAACGGAAAGGGTAGGTACAACACTTCGTTGCTGAATGGATGCAGTAACTAACAAGAAATTTACATTTACATTTTACATTTAGTCATTTAGCAGACGCTCTTATCCAGAGCGACTTACAGTAAGTACAGGGACATTCCCCCGAGGCAAGTAGGGTGAAGTGCCTTGCCCAAGGACACAACGTCAGTTTGCATGACCGGGAATCGAAGTGGCAACCTTCGGATTACTAGCCCGATTCCCTAACCGCTCAGCCACCTGACTCCCAAATTGATCGACAGAAGTACAAAATGCAATAGCCTGACAGAGTTACGTGCACCAGGACATTGGTTTGTCATATCATATGTCATATGTAGCAAGTAGTAGGCTACTTATGCAAAAGTATATATTGCGTGTTAAACGTCAGGCGTCAGGTGGCTGAGCGGTGAGGGAGTCGGGCTAGTAATCTGAGGGTTTCCAGTTCGATTCCCGGCCGTGCAAAAATGACGTTGTGTCCTTGGGCAAGGCACTTCACCCTACTTGCCTCGGGGAGAATGTCCCTGTACTTACTGTAAGTTGCTCTGGATAAGAGTGTCTGCTAAATGACTAAATGTAAACGTAAAAATCGATAGCCAAACAATTATCCTGGTCCACGTAACTCTCTTATTGTGGCATTTTGTTCTTCTGTTGTGGACTATTCGTTTTTTCTTCTGAAAAGTCCTGCTTCCTTCAACTGTGTTTTTAGTGTGCGCATAGGCTACTTATTTTAATGTTGTGAAACGTTAACAGCATATCTAAGATTATTTCATAGGAATGTCCCTGATTAAAATAAAGAGTAGTGCAAGTCATGACTCTGAATTGTTAATACAAATTTTTCTTCTTTTCTTCCAACCAAAACGATCAACTTCATGGTAATGACAGAGTTACGTGGACCAGGATAATTGTTTCGCTATCGATTTTGACGTTTAACACGCAATTTATACTTTTGCATAAGTAGCCTACTATTTGCTACGTGCTTCGATAGCCCAACAAATGTCCTGGTGCACGTAACTCTGTCAGGCTATTGCATTTTGTACTTCTGTCGATCAATTTCTTGTTAGTTACTGCATCCATTCAGCAACGAAGTGTTGTACTTACCCTTTCCGTTTTGAGTTATTGTAATGTGTTTTTGAGTTAATGTTATGTCGTTTCCCATTTGGGGGAGCGTGTTCTTGTATTGGGGGGAGGTGAGAAAGTCATCCTATTTGGGGGGAGTTGACTCGTATTTGTGGGGATTGTTTTCATTTGGGGGATGCACTCATGTTAGTGGGTGTGATTTGCACTTCAGGGCCCACGTACTGAACAGAATACCATTTGACTTGACGCAAATAAGACAGCTGTCTGTGCAATTTTGGCAATGATGAGAACTCAAGAAATGTGAAAAGCAAAAAGCACATTTTGTTCAGGGACCATCTCACTGCATTGTATCACTGCAAGACTAAACACAAAGACTATATTTACCCTTCTACTCAATGATCAAACTATTGACAACAACTGGGAAGGGATTGCGTGTTAACAGTTCTTGGTTGACTTCTTAAAACGTTTTGTTGGCGACACTTGGCAACACACAGGAGAGGAGACACCACCACATGGCTGACCATTGTGAAAAGTTCTTGGGTGACACCGTGCTGTAGACTTCTTGGGAACACTGTCCATTACGTACATCACACAAGTCCCTGGGTGAAGATGACCCTTTAAGGCAGATCCCTACATGAAAAATACTTCTACTAGATGAGTCGGTTGACACGTTGACACGTTGTTTTGAGGTTTTTCAATTACACTGTCTGACAGCTCGTGGCCATCTTGGAAACAAAGGGACGACAGGAGGACTGCGCTGGTGTTGTCGTTGCTTTCTTTTACGAGCTCGCTTCTCCCGGGTCATTCCTTCCTGAGGCGATGGGACTGGTGCATTCGAGGACATTGGTGCTCAGCTCGTTGTGGTCGGCGCAGGGGGAGATCGGCATGGCCGCCGCCACCGCGTTGCTGTGCGCACGGCGGTTCAGCTGGATGACCGTGGTCTTGGAGGGCATGGATGATTGGCCATTCTCTGTAGCCTGGGCCTTGCAGTGGAACAAGATCAAAAAGCACCTGTAAAACTGGGCAGAGAAACAGAGAGAGGGAGGGGAGGGGGGGGGGGGGGGGGAGAACCAATGTTTGTTAGCAATTGTGTGTGTGTGGACACAATTTTCCACCCAATGTGGGTCCAGCGAGATATAAAATGTAGACGGTGTGTGCGTGTGGCTAATATTGATTGACCGATTCATTAATTTGTTCCTTGATGTGACTTTGAGATCCATCGCACTCATTCACAGATGACTGCACGTTCAAGCAATGAAAAACACCAGTTCCACTGGAACAACAAAAGAGACCTTTTTCAAATCGACCCCCTTCAATTTACAGCGACATTTCATCCGAAAACTTCACCCATGCCTGGGAGCTGGGTTTAAGAACGACGAGAGCCAGTGAATGGTGATGGTGTTCCACTCGATGGTTAACAATGACATGGTGTTGTGCTGTGCTTCCTGAGCGTGATGTTTCACTGACTGGTTTCAGTAGAAGCCACGGGGCATGCTGATAAATAAATTTCATAGAGGCACCAATGTACACACTAGAGGCAGAATCTCCAGAGCAGGAAATGAACACATAAATAAACATGACATAAAGGTTAAGGTAAACCACAGTTATGACACCGTATTCCGGTTAATGTCTGTCTCTGTATGTCTGTGTATCTGTAGCTGACTGGCTGATTGACTGACCGACTGACCTGGTATTGTTAGAGAGCTTAATGTGTATTAGGAGGTGCCAGTTTCTTGATAATAAATTGGAGGCTTCTATTGCTAGACAGGTCGGTGAGAGGGCGTCCCCCCCCCCACCCCCCTCATCTGTGTAAGGGCAACACTTGCTGTATGACCATGCAGTTCGTGCTGAAAGGAATGATTAGTGAAGCCGTGTTTTAGCCCTTCAGATGAGGATTATCCTACAGGTACAGCAAAGAGAGAGGTTATGTTTCCGCAAGATCAGCCTCCCCAATTCGAGATGGCAGATGGTGTGCAATGAGATAAGGCAACATAGCGGTGGATCTGCTGTGTGCGAGAAGTCTCTTTATCTCCACGATCAGCCTCTCGCACAAAGCCTGGTTCTGTCACGCAAACAGCGAGAGTTGCTCTCGTCGACATTGTGTTGATTGGGAGGTCATGGGACACGACGGCGGGAAGAGAACTTATTTCGAAACGGGGGTTCGTGTCTGGTGATTTTGTGTGCGCTGTTGAACAGTGCATGTTCACATGAATGGGCTGTAGTCAGCATGGAACATGCCAGAGGTGACGACTGGTTAGGAACCTGATCGCGTATATTATGCATCTAAAATCAATATAATCTCCTGAAAATCATCTCCTGAAAATCAGTTCAAGTCTAGGGTAGGGTACATAAATAAGGGTAACCTCCCCAGCCAGCTGTTAAGAGAACATCTCATGAACTCGACATCTGTCATTGCTTTTCATATGGCGTATGAAAACCTTTCGGTTTGCCGTTGCAGGTACAATCCTGATGATGGCGCTGTGTCAGGAGGTCCACGTGTATGAATACATCCCTTCGCTCCGGCAGACGGACCTGTGCCACTACTACGAACGCTACTATGACGCCGCCTGCACTCTGGGGGCGTACCACCCCCTGCTCTACGAGAAGGTGCTGGTCCACAAGATGAACGTGGCTCCTGAACAGGACCTGAAGAAGAAAGGCAGGGTCACTGTGCCTGGCTTCAACACCGTGGACTGTGGGCCGTGAACCCTTCCCTCGTTCTTTTGGAACGAGGGAACCCCCTGGGTTTCCGTGTAAATGAAGATGACAGTGCTCAAAGTATGAACCTGAGTTAACTGACGGGCGGACACGAGCGTGAGTTAGAGCGTCTCTCGCCCCAAGCCTGTCTTTGTCGGCAGCTGTGGCCGCAAGGGCGGGCAACTTCAGCAAGGGACTGTTAAAGGGATCAAAAGCTGTGGAGTTGACTTTCAAAGAGGTCGACAAGGAGAGAAAAGAGTTTCGAATTACTCAGCCCTGAAGTAATGCCTGGTTCAGGCAGAAAATAGCAAAACGAAACCGTTAGGCTAGCTGTAGTAAACACTGTTAATGGAGGTGTGTTCAAGACAGGAGAGTGTTGTGTTGTGTTGCGTGTTTGGGGGTCTTCTCATGAACACAGAACTCTAGAGCTGGTCTGCACTTTCCTTTTTGAATCATTTAGTTTTTTTTCCATCAACCCCTTTGTTTTCCAAGCTACACTGTAGCTCATGAAATGCCAATAAAATATCAAATAGATTTACAGGTAGCTGGGTAGCTAGCCAAGCATCTAGCAATGCTAGGTATCTGGCCTGTGTTGTTTTAGATCTGCTCGAAATAAATGTGTTATGACCTTTCTGTCGAAGGATAAAGAAAGACCTAACACGATTCGAGTCTGTCAACTGTGTGGGTGCGTTGCAATACAAATACTATGAAAGAGAAAAAAACGATTGTACATTTCTTGTAGACATTAATAGGAGAATAATCCGTCGGTGCAAAAACTCAGTAATCTGCAAATTGGCCCTGCTCTGAATTACTCAGTTGTTCCAACAATCACATTTATTTGGAGGACGTGTAATCGATGCATGTTTGTTTAAAGCTAAGATTGTAGGAAATCATTGTTGTGGAATAGGGTTAGAGTCAGAAAATAATTCAATGTTTTGTATGTATTTTCCTGAAATTGATGGTGATTGATGTGAATTCACTGTGTTTGAAAGATGCGTTCTAGAAACCTAAAGGAAAGGGGAATGTGAATGTATACCATCCATTGTCGATTCGTGTTTGACCTTACTTTGAACTTATGGTGCCAAATCAAGAAATTACAAATAGGCCGCATGCATGCCTCATAATTTCAACACATTTTTACACACTGAGTTAAGTATTATTAAGTATAATCAAATCAAGTAGAATGAAAAAGAATAGTCAAAAACATTTAAAAAACAAAGTACCTTTTTGAACTTTGATTATGGAACTAAGCAAGAGCAATATTGTAACTTTGTCTGTAACTGTGATAGTCTTGTCGTGGTCTGAGGGAAAACATTTGTGTGGACATATGAGGGAGAACTCTTTTGTGTAGAAGTTTGTGTACTTAGTGTACAAAGACCTAACACATTTTTTGGAAATCCTTACTGTGGGTATGCGTATAGTAATTGTATTAACTTGATTTTTAATGACGCAAGAATGTGTATTATCCGGATGTTTTTTTAAAAGCTCAGAAGCAGGAAACTCGGAGAGCACAGATGAAAGCTGAAAATCTGGGTCATTACAACATTATTCAGGAAAGACAGAAAGGTATTGGACAGCAAGAGCAGTTTCTCACTGTCATAGTGCGGTCTGTAAGATGGTGAAGGGGATTTACCATGTTGTTTACAGCTATACTACAGAACCCACAGCCATGGTCTTTAGCAATCGACAGATCCATTTGACTGCTGTTTATTTTCCTGGCCTTGACACAATTGTACAGATACACTGTGTAAATAGAATGTGCATTTGGTTGGTTTTGGATTATGGGAATCTGGTAAAAATGTAATGCAATGCAGCTATTCATAGTTGCTTGGTACTCTAATGACATGTATCGCCTTTAGTAATTATAATAGACTAGATATTGTGCCAAATACTTTCTTTGTGAGGTTACTGCTGTACTGCTGCTGCTAATGGTTTCTTGGGAACACATTACTAAACATCGTAAGGTGGGCAAAGCAGATGTTTTGAAATATTTGAGCACAGTGACAGAGCCACGTCATTAGGAGTCATTTGATTGTGATATTATAAAAAGGAAAGCAGAAAGCGACTGAAATGTCATTTTGATCTGGTGGTTCTATGATCGAAAATGTACAGCATAAGGCCTTAAATATTATTGGCTGGTCTTGACAAAAACCGTACAGTATATATCATTTGTACGGTGTTTTTCTGTTTTTACTGCTCATTTTGTATAGATCAGTTTGCACTGAACATGATTTGATAGTAAGATTTGTACTTTTCCCATCCTTTTCTACTAACACTGTTACGAATAAAGATGTTATACAGCAGTGTTCTTTGTCTCTCGCCTACAATCTTCCATCATCACATGTCAACACTACACTACATATCCCAGAATTGCGGAGGTGGGTCAAATATCCACGTACCTGTTTGTTCATGAGGATGTAGATGAGGGGGTTGATGACGGTACTGCTCTTGGCTAGGATAGATGGTACCACACTGGCGACTGGGGTGATAATGCCTGGATGGCCAAACGTGGCCATCATGGCCACCACGCCATAAGGCATCCAGCAGAGAAGGTAGAACACCACGGTGGTGATCACCATGACGAGGATGTGGTACTCTCTGCGCCGGGCCGCAGACTTCCGGAACCTTCCGACCTTAAGCAGGAGACAAGTGTTAACTTCTGTCAGAGTCCTTGACTTTATCCTGACCCAGTCACTAAAGGGATCTATTCACAGACCATACAATGGATTAATTGCCATTGACGTGTTCCATTCTTTGAAAAAGGAATGAGGGTTTAAAGGTTCCATTTCCTCTCTCTCTCCACCGTCACTGTAAAAAATCATTAAGGCAAAAATGCCCCCAAGATCTTAAAAGAAAATTGCCTGCGGGTTGCTATAGGTTCTGGAAAAGCTTCTCAACATGACCATCCTCTTCCTTCCTGGGGGTAGTTACTCGTGACTGAAGGGATGAAACCATGGTTTCCAGTACACTGCGTCCACCTGTCCTGTCTTGTTATATTAGTGGTTCCCGCCACAGTAGAGACGGGGAGGAAGTATTCAAAGACGGCCCAACTGAAGTCATGCAATACATGCAAGACCTGACACCTAGGTTGAGTGCTACACATCTTGGCCTTATACAGGAAGGGTTTCGGAACACCCATCTCATTAGGAGCTTCACAGAACCCCGAGAACCTTCCAGGCAGCAGGTTATTACTCAGTGAGGAATTTAGAAATGAAGTAATGGGATAAGGCCAATTTTTCCTCGTTGCAAATTAGAAAGGGGAGCAAAGTGTCAAGTCAGTAGTGTTATGTTTTTTGGGGAACAGTACAAGGAACAGTACTCTCTCTGATCTAACATCTCTAATGTTGGGCTGCTTGGACAGAAAAAGGTAGGTTTACAGCCTAAACAACGACTCTCCCTAACTGCCTTCGCACACGTACACACAGTGTGTTTGTGCCGCTTATCAGTCCATTCAAAGGAGGCGCAAAACTCTGACCCACTTCTTCTAATCTGGGCAACCGACCAAGTTAAGTAACCTCTTTATCTTTCTGACACGTCTGTTTTCCATCTACTGCACTCAAAACATTACATTTTTCCATTCATTTTTCAGCAGTGACCCTGAATCTCTTCAGTCCACAACGATGGGCTCGTTCTAAATGCCTCATGTTATCCTTCCGTCCTAAATAGTCAACTAAAAGCACACTGTCAGCAATAATCTGCCCTGCTGACTACTGGGCCCTCTGGAGATACAGTGTATATTGTGTTGGTACAGATGATGTGTTTCTGTACCGTAAAAGGCTGCCTGACCTGCTTGACAGCGTAGAGTAGCCTCCCATAGCAGTACACCATGACCAGGACAGGCAGGCCCAGGCAGAAGATGAACAGACAGATGATGTAGGAGTGGGACTGGGGAGTCCGCGCTGTCCACGAGACCGAGCAGCTCGTCCCCGCTCCCTCCAGGCCATAACTACTCCAGCCCAGCAGGGGGGGCACTGTCCAGAAGAGGGAGTAGAGCCAGGCTCCGGCTACGGCCAGCAGGGGCTTCCGGTAGTCCGGCGCCCGCTTGTTGTACACGGTCAGTGTGCTGTAGCGGTCGTAGGAAAGCACGGCCAAGGAGACGAGCGACACGATGCCTGGCACACAGGAGGTAGAGGAGAGAAGGAGAGAGAGGGAGGGACATGTGATCATGCATTTAGAGTCACCAAACTGGATGGTTTTAGCAAGCGACATAGTGACACCTGTTGCATTCATACTATTAATAGTATGTACTGTTCAAGGTAACAGGGTGTTCGCAGTCACGGTAATAGGTAGTCCAGGGTGTCACAGTAACAGGTAGTTGTGTTTTTTTTTCCAGTACTCTAGTCTAAACCGAAGAGGCATCTATACTATAAACTATCACTAATAATCACTGACAACAATCCTTGACAACAGGATTTATTTATCCAACAAAAAAAGTGCATACAGTAATAGTCATTCATCTCTTAACGTTCTACAGAGCAACAGCAACAAACAACAGGTGTGGAAGTATATATGAATATCACAGAGAGAGGTGACTCACACACAAAACACCAGATAATCAAAGCTTTAAGCCTTGAGAGAGAAACCTAACACCCAATAAATAGCATCAATTTAGCCAACAAATGATTTCCGCCATTGACTCAGAAGTATAAAACCCAGTCCTCTGGATGCATAAAAGGGTTAGGTTTCAGATCGGATACAAACTCCCTGAGGCAGTCTTCACTCCTCGGTGGTCCATGGGAACAGACCGATGTAAGCAATCTTGGCAGATTCGTTCTGGGAATTGTAATAATCTAAAACGTATGGTCTTGATATGGCCATACTCTACATACGTCTCTGACGCAAAATCTAATAAGTAATTTTTGATTTATTAGATTATTATTAGACTCATTAGAAAACGTACACCACTGATTTAAGATGTACTCCTATATGTTGAATGTATGCACCTTCCTGCCAAAGTAAATTCCTTGTCTGTGCGAACTTTCATGGCGATTAAAACCCTTTCTGATTCTGATTTGGGGAAATTCTCTTACAAGCGTACGTCTTCTAAAATTGGCTTTAAACGTCTCTGAATGAAATCATGACAGCCTTGGAGATCTGACACGATTGCCCAAACAACCTGGCTGATAAATATGAGCTTCATCCACTAACCCAACACAGGCCGATAACTTGGAATGTTCCTGTTGTTATTGAAAACGGAATTTCATCTGAAGCCTTAGGGATGCAGTTATTTACATGACTTTCACTGCCACATTGTTTGTAAAGAGCGATAGTGTCAACAGATCTGAGCCATGCTTAAGTTACTGCTCTACCACAATGGAGTTTATGGTACATTAGCCAAAAGATTTGGGGAGCTAAATCTGTTTACTTAGTTAAGACACATACTGTACATGTTTTTATTGTACCTACTCAATCACTGAAAATGAAACAGGAAATGCTTGGGGCAGCATATTGCACACAAAAAAAGGAATGCACACCAGCTGAATTGACTTTTATGTACCAAGTACTTCCTTCTGAACATCCCAAAATGTTCTTACTGGCACTATACTATAGTTTCAATAGGCTTGTGCTTAGGAGCATAACTGTAATCCAAGACTAAGCCTTGGGCTGTGTTTCTTCAATTGGAAGGCTTTGATTCAATCCAACAGTCTTGTCTCACTTTTCCTTCAGACACAAAACATGTTTCTGGGAGACGCTTCAAATCAGCCGAGCGCGTACAAAATAATTTGGTTTTACGGTACAGTATCACTGCAGGCACGCATCACAGTGGATTAGTGCATGATGGGTGATTTTACTTTGAAGTTGATGTCTAATCACCCATCACACCTCTACATCTAATTCATATTTGCTGTATGTAGGAGTGAGCTTCAAAGTACAGTTAAATAAGTAATGATGTTAAGTATTACTGGGGGGTTGCAATTAGATTCTTTTCATTGAAACTTTCTTTAATATAGGATGCTTTCACATGTACAGTGTAATAACAGAACAGCATTAGTCTTGTCTTGTTATTGTCACTTGCAAACCAGTAAAAAATGTACACATGGTGCACAAGACGCAAGAAAACCCAGTCCTGTATGATCTATTATATATCCAATTTAAGGGCATGTAAACGGCCAAGTTCCAACACATTCCTCCTCCACTCTAGTCCATGACACAAAACACACACACACACACAAATGCACACGAGCTCACATTGAAGGCACTAATTTGGCTCATGCTACATGAATCTAATTGAGATGTGAACACACACAATCAAGACACAAACACACTTCACCTGAGGAATAAAGAGAACTACGGGAAAAACTGGTGTTTTTCCGTTTTCCTTCCCCAGAGTGATGTTTACAGCCAAGTCTAACATCTGTCCATTTGCTTCTAGACGTGCTGAAAACAAATAAACAAGGCTGAAGTGCTGGCAGCTGTGTCCAAGATGTCGTTTAATTACGCTCAAGAGGCATGCAGCTTCGAAGCCTCTTTATTAAATCTGGACATGGCTGAGGCTGGAGGGGAGAATAGAGAGGCCACACCACACCCCATCCTCCCTAACACCACCACACCCCATCCTCCCTAACACCACCACACCCCATCCTCCCTAACACCACCACACCCCATCCACCCCACCACCACCCCCACCACCACCACTACCACCACCCCCACCACCACTACCACCACCCCCACCACCACCCCCACCACCACCACACCCAACACCACCACCACCACACCCCCCACCACCACCACACCCACCACCACCCCACCACCCCACCACCCCCACTACCACCACCACACCCAACACCCACCACCACACCCCCCACCACCACCACACCCACCACCACCACCACCCCACCACCCCCACCACACCCAACACCACCACCACCACACCCCCCACCACCACCACACCCCCCACCACCACCACCCCCACTACCACCACCACACCCAACACCACCACCACCACACCCCCCACCACCACCACACCCACCACCACCACCACCCCACCACCCCCACCACACCCAACACCACCACCACCACACCCCCCACCACCACCACACCCACCACCACCACCACCCCACCACCCCCACCACACCCAACACCACCACCACCACACCCCCAACCACCACCACACCCCCCACCACCACCACCACACCCCCCACCCCCACTACCACCACCCCCACTACCACCACCACCACCCCCACTACCACCACCCCCACCCCTTCTAAGAGCCATGCAGAATGATAGTGTCATAACACCGATACCAGATCTTTTGATGAGGTTTGACCAGAGCTTTTCTTTCGATGTCACCAGAGATCTTTTCCCATGGAGAATGGGAGGGTGACGGCTTTAATGAGCACAGTTCACCTTCTCAAAGCTTCCAGTCACCCGACAGAAACTTCTCGCCCCTTTTCAGGCCCTTGGACTTGGCACGTGACGTTACAAGAGAGCGCACACCAACGGATCTCAAAGGAACATGTGACCTCTTTGTCTTTAATCTTGGTGGGAAAGTGGAAGTACATGAATCCAACTGGAGCAGTAAAGTGGGAGGTGGACAGGCACTATTTTCTATTGTCGAAAGAGAACACAGCACCACGGATGGAGGACTTAAAGGTCCATTGATTAAGTCTAACGGCAAACGTTAGATTTAACCAACAAGATTGAACCAACGCGGTTGGTTGGTTGGTGAGTTTGTAATGTCCCGCAAACGAAATGTTAAAGACAATCTCTGTAACATCTCGTACTGATGCATGAGCAAGCCCCAATCAACATTGTGCGATAGTTCCAAGAATTACAGTGCTATTAAAGAATCCACCGTGTCTCCATTTGCATGGTTGTGTGGGTGTGGGGGTGATGGGCATGGAGTGCTGACTGGATGATGCCTGCAATGAAATCAGGAATGCACATTGAGTCAACAAGGTACCGCACGCCATATGGCCCTCTGGATTAATTGTTATTAGATATGGATCGATTAATTGACAGGCAATTCAAACAGGGTCACATGGCTGAGCGGTTAGGGTGTCGGGCTATTAATCAGAAGGTTGTTGGTTTGATTCCCGGCCTTGCCAAATGAAGTTGTGTCCTTGGGCAAGGCACTTCACCCTACTTGCCTCGGGGAGAATGTCCCTGCACTTACTGTAAGTCGCTCTGGATAAGAGCATCTGCTAAATGACTACATGTAATGTAATGTTTTCCTTCACTGACATTTCTCAAAGCACTATAAAAAAAAAGGCCCGGTTCATATCATAGTTGAGCAAATGAGGTGGCAAAAGTGTTAACATTAACCATAAATCATATCAACTGGGTCTGAAATGAAATTGCTTTCCCTCTCTGGGTCTTGCATGTTTCAGCGGGTATTTCTTGTGAGTCATTTTGCACTTTACCGTGCTCCTATACCAGCCTGGTTGACATTCTGACAATTTAATAAAGAGTGACTTCTGTGCCCCAAAAGGTCTTAACAACGATATGTTTCCTGAGAATGAGTACTTCACGTCACAACATCCGTTTCCTGTATGAATACTCGGGTACCCATGAAAATGCATTGTTCTGGAATTGAAACCAATGCCAAGCTTCAGCGATCCCCTTTATGGGTCAGCTAGAGTAAGGGGTTGGGTTTAGCATAACTGAGTTTGTGATCTCCTCATCAGTACAACGTCACACCAGCGTTCCCGAGTGCAAAGGGTGATAGCCAGTATTTTGACTGGACCTGTTAATGGGCTCTCACTTAGCTGTAAATATATCAGGAGAAATACTTTTTTTGCATGTAACACCAGCCCCCAGAAACTTAGCCAACCACTAGGAAATCATAGCGAACAGAGATCAGATAACTAACGTAAAAAGCAGCAGACTTGCCATTTCATTATCCACATCTCCAGAGACTCCAAAGACAAGAAATGTACTGCTCTCTGACCCTCTCTCTCCTCCAGTGTTCACCAGAGTCTGCGGATGAACCCAGGCTACCACCCTTCATGACTGTAATCTCAATATTGTCAACGCGACCAAAGGTCATAGAGGCTCAATTAACCGAATCACAATGAACTGGATGAGTCTTGACTGGTGACGTTCCCGCAGCGTGTGAATGCAAATAAAGACTATTCTGAGAGCAAGAGAAGAACTACCTGTGGTTTGTGAGACGACAAATGACAGGTAAGAGTGCCCCCCCCAGTCCCCCCAGTCCCCCCCGCCCCCCAGGAGAACGTTCTCATTCCTTGGGGAGTCGATTTATTTGCAGAAACTAAATCCTGTTCATATTACTACACAAAATGTCCTCGTGCAGACACCACTGGAAATGTGTCATTGAGAAGTCAAATAAATCGATATGGTGCTGGACACATTATTGCTATATTAAGTATGCACGGTAAATGATGTTTGATGAGTTTTGTAAAGCATTTCCCCCCGATTAACATTTAGATGCTGTGTGACATTAAGTCTACATTTCGATCTGCGGTGAGAAGCAGGGACAAGCCTCCAGGTGTTGCTTGAGATTGACAAAGAAAATGTTGGCACTAGCAGATTTGCCAGAGGCCCTTTGCCCCCTGCCCAGGAGAAAGAATATCTAGGTGTAGAAGCAATCTTTCAACATCAGCCCAACTTCCAGTGGAAAGAGGCAGTGGGGGAATTTGCAAATGAACTGTCTCCGAGCAGACATGGAGCACAGCGAGAGCATGCAAGCCTGTCATCTGAGACAGGGGATTTATTGAATCTGCTCCACGCCGATGCCCAGGTACATTTACTTGACTCAATCAGTGGCCAGAACACAATTAAACTGTCCATGGAGGGCTGGATGAAGCTGAGGGGACCACAGCGCCCCCCGCTGTGGTGGGGGGGGGGGGTGAGGGGGGGGGGTGACTGGCTGGACATGCTTGGGGATGACGACCTGTCAGAGCAGATTCACCCCAGCTATTTAATCATGTTGACTGTGAGATGGACTAAAGTGGTACTCCCTGTAGAGAGCAGTCGCTGCAGTCCACCTGCTTGTCTTCAGAGAGCTTAATAGAATGTGACGGACACTCCTGTACAATGTGAAATATTTGTGTTTATGGGAGGAATACATATCAAAAAACTAAGAAATCTAATTTCTTCGACAATTTATCTCTTATTATCAAATTAGAGAGAGAGATGGGGGGAGAGAGAGGGAGAGAGAGAGAGAGAGAGAGAGAGAGAAAGAGAGAGAGAGAGAGAAAGAGAGAGAGAGAGAGAGAGAGAGAGAGATGAACCCTGTTTATACAGTACAATTTATCTGGTACATATACAGAAGGATGATCTGGAAACAGGGTCTTCAATGTGATTTCACAGGGGCCTAAATGAAGACATCTGACAGGTGACAGGACATGAGTCTTGGCAAGCGGAACCATGTGAAACGCTCACAAGCACAGACACAGACAATCATCTTGTGTGATTGACCATGGTCAGGGAAAGTGCACTGTAGAACCAACCGGATGCCACGTTGTCATTGTTGACCTTTAAGGTGACATACATGGATCTGAAAGGATTCACATTGACTTAACTGCTCTCAAAATGAGTTTTCACGTATCGGCGACACGTACAATTAATTTAGTAGTAATAGTAGTAGTAGTAATTTGCTAGAATAGTAGTAGTAGTAGTTTGTGCGTTATTGATCCCCAAGGGGAAATAGTGGAAACGTTCATAGTACAAGCTAAACTGGGCTTCTTTCATTTTTAACCAGTTGCCCCATGTTGCAGTATACTAATTAATGCTTTACTTCTCCATCAGTTATGCAATCTCATTGCCCACCCCTTTCCCTCAGAGTTCTTACTCCCCAGCCGGTCTCCCTCAAGCAGGACAGCATGTACTAATCTTCAAAGCTGTTTAATTATATTTATCGGCGCACTTGAGATTATTCTTCAGACAAGCAGAGAGTTTGCCCTCGCCGTACGCTCCGGAGAGCACAGAGGAAAGAAGCTCCATTGTATACACAGAGCCCAGGTCGGTTCTTTGTGCGGGTGGAACCTCTTCCACACAGGAGATCAGTTCAAGCGTCTGCATTTCAGAGCCTGTTTGGGCACTGGCCCTGGCTCTTTGGTGTGGGTGAGGAGGAACAGCACCCACACGTAGCAGCTGGAAACCATTACAGCTGGGTCTGCCAAGGGCACCATGACTTTGCACGGCATCGCAGTCGCCACCCGAGCCAGCTTCAGAAGCCCGGGACACCTGTTAATTATTCAACAGATGGGGAATAAGAGGCTACTACGCAAGGTGTGTTGACTTTAGTGTAGATCACGTTCATAGATGGCAACGTCCTCCAACGTTAATGCAAGGGATTGAATAGTGTGTGTTTTGGGAGAGGGGGGGATGAATACGTTTGCCAACTCCCTGAGTCCAGCTGAGCGAACGCTGGGTTAAACCCAGCTCAGAGAAGGCAAGAGTTCATTCTGTGGGGTTTGTGTAGAGTAGAGGGAGAAAATTCAATGCTTTTCACACAATGTTTAGCATTCTCCATTACGGTCACCTTGATGGACCAGTTGTTAGAGCTGAATGAAAGATTGGGCTTTCTTACCAGGGCTGGAAACCCAGTGATAGTGGAGCCAGGGAAATGAAACATGTTTCTCCTGTGTGGATCATAATATTATTTGTTGTAAGAATTGCGTTTCACATGACATTTTGTGATCTTTTGACAACTTTGACAGCTACGTCTGTGACCAGATCCCAGTTAGAGTTATGGCGCTTAATTCCTTCTTTTTTTATGTTCAAACTTTTTTTTAATTAGTCTCCAAGGGGCAGTTAATTGGGTCAGTGAATATGTAAATCAATAGAGAACAGTATTTCTATGTTAAAGAGTGTCAAATAACATTGACTAAACAAGGCAGCAAACAGGGCTTTGCTTCTTTGATGTGAAGAATTAAATCAATTTTCCCAGTAACATCAGACTGCAACCTAAGACCCCAGCTTGTGTAAGGTGGATTTACATGACTTACAAACTTGACTTTTGCAGTACCAGCTGAAAGTAATATCAATACACCGGAAAAATATATTGTACACCTGTTTGACAGACTGTATTGTGTCATCTCATGCAAAAGTATTGTTGCCACCAAGAGGCCAGGTGAAAGCTAACCATTTGATTAACCATTAATTGTTGAATTATTGAATTATTTGAACCTTATGCAAAGCTGTTTGATTGTTTGATTTCCTACATTTAATTCAAAATTGTTTTCAATGTGTTATGTGGCCTCTTGGTGCCCACACTTTCACAGGGGATGACACAATATAGTCTGGGAAATTGGAACCAAACAAACTAAACATGTTTTTTCTGTGTTATGACATGATAAAGCCTATCTTACAACGGTCATGTGAGTGCCTTTTCAGCTAACAGCATATCACCCACACTCCATATCGGTGCTCTTATCCCAAAAATGACATAATGTTCTTATCAATTACAAACACCCGTGTGACATCATGGATGATGTCACTGAGACAAAACTATAGGGTCTATAGGAACCAGAAAGGAGGAGGAATTCAGAGGAATTCGACCAAACACTTTTACTTGATAGTGTTAGTTAGGATTTTTTCAGCAGGCTCATTTGGTTTGTTGGTGTCAATATTAAGGAACTTCCTCAAATACTTGTTTTTTTTTCGTCTTCTCTGTCATACCTGTCTTGGTTTCAACAGGAAAGTCCTCACCGGATGATAGCAAAGCTTCCAATTTCCCCTCACAAAATCACTTTGTGCACATTGGTGCATCAACACTTGCCACAACTCTCATCCGTTTTATAAGGATTCTAACAATACAGTGGTGGACGTGTACATTTTGAAGTATATTTGTTTTTACACCTGCTAAATTGTAGAGATGCCATGCTGATATGCCAGCACACAAACACACACACATACGCTCACACACGCTCACACACACGCACACACACACACACACACACACACATACACACACACAGAAACACAGTGGCCTCAGTTCATTATGCAGTTTACTGTAAGCGGGGCAGTCATTTCACAAGTTCCATTTTCATGCTCTGGACGTGTTAAAATGTCAAGACAACCTACATGTACAGTATAGTACCCTACTGTATTTAAAAGAAACTTACCGAAGCAAGAGTTGACGAAGCCGTACCACATACAGCCGTGCCTCCCGTACAACCAGCGTGCCCGAATACTGGATGCAAAGCTGAGAGTGGTGCCGCAGACGCACACGAGCATGTCACTCACGCTAATATTGAGAAGCAGCATGTTTACAGGGGTCCGCAAAGTTTTGAACTTGCAAAACAGGATCAATACTATCAAGTTATTAAGGAAACCAAATATCATTATAGATCCTAGAAACACTGAGACCACGGTGTGCCCTGTTCGAGACAGTCTCTCTGCTGGGGTGTCATTCCATTCTTGGTCCAGAAAAGACAGCGGTTCCTCGCTGCTTGAGTTTGAACTAAAGTTTATATTAGCCACCTCGGAAAACATCGTATGCAGTGGTCATGAGCTCATTGAGGCATTACTACTCATCTTTCATCCTCAAAAATGCGGCGCGTAACGCAGTGGGATGAAATACGTTTAATTTAGTCTCTTTGTCGGACCCCTCCTTGCCTCAGTGATTTTACTTGAAGACACTGAATCGCACTGAAGCTCGGAATCAATAGTTGCAAAACGAAAATCAGTTAACGAAAATCAGTCTAATACAGAAGCAACCTTGGCACGGACATATGTTAAGCAACTGACACGGTTTTGTAGTTCTTTGCAGTTACAGCAACAACAAAAAACTGGAAAACAAAGTAGTTTCTAACCTCCTCAGACTTGCAACCTCATTCAGACTGCGCTCGAGTTTAATATTGGTCTTTGTTAATAGCCTATAGTAGGCTAAAACAACATTTCGTAAATATATATCTCCACTTAAAGATGATATGATCTTTATAAAACAAATAAATTCACAATTACATTAAAAGTCAGCAATAGGTTAACGAAGAAAGAACAAAACGTGCGTAAAATGTAACAACTGTTTGTTAATAAAAAATATATACTTCTGCCGTTGTTGTTTTAGGAATTCCGAAAGCTTTCGTAATAATATGATAGTTGAGAATAATCCATATGAAGAAGCCTTCTTGCAGCTCCATGCATAGTCCTCGAAATGCCTTGACTTTACGCGCGTCCTTGGCTCACCATCCTTTAGTGGCACCATTGGGGGTGCGTTTATCAACCTGGAGGGCGACTGAGGCGTAAGGAGATGACGCAATATTACTTGTAAGCCTAAAGAAAAAGAACTGGCCTCATTGTGAGATAAGATTAGTCATCCATTGCGTGACAAGCGTGTAATATCTGAAATGTAGGCTATCACACTAACAAGTAGCAATAGCCTGTAGTAGGCTACATTTGGTAACTCGTGGTCAAACGAGAACGATGAGTAATCAGGGAGTTGAAAACCCATTTTACTGAGTTCATGGAAGATTTACGGGGTGTGAAAATCCTGAAGTATCTGACTGCATTTACAAATTACATTTAAATGTCAGGCGAAAGCATGCTTGGGAACCAGAAGAAACGTGAGAAAGTTTAAAAGATGGTGTTCATCAATGAAAGATATGTCGTTAGTAGCACAGATATGTTTTGGGAGATCAATAGCCTACTGCAACACACCACCCTAGAAAATAGCTGTGGGGATAAACAGCTTGAGGGGAGTATCAATATATAACTTAATTCACATAAGTGAACAAGCACCTAGTTAATTATGACATCAACAACTAATAATGAACACATCCTTTGTATGGTTGTTGCTTTCTAAAATACAATTATGTTTGGGCGTGGTCAAAAGGGACAAAAATGTGAACCGTCCAATCCCTGTATGCACAAAGCTTTAAGGTGAGTGTAGGGAAGTTGAACGTTTAAGCAGTTGATGACCAAAGAGTAAGTCTATTTTTCCTCCTCTGCATCATGGTAATGTCTTGTCTGGGATACTTTTTATGGTCTGTAGTTGAAGTTTCTATTCAAGGAGAGGTGGTGAGATGTCTCTTGTGTCCTTGTGTCTGGGCATCTGAAGGAACCAGATCCTGTTATCCATGGATTAACATTCTCCCTGTCCCTCATTTTCATGTCTAGTCATGCCCGCCTAATCATCTTGGTACTTATGGATACATTCAATTGGTGAAGGTTTGTGAGACAGTCCTAATGTATTGATTAACCTTGTTGTGGTTTGTCGTGTGCGTGTCTGTGGTACTGACATTATTCTAGAGACAAATATAGTATGTAGCAGCCTTGAAAAAATAGACGCAATGACTATGCTCTGTGTAGCATTTCTTTAAACAGTTCTTTGCTTTTGAAAAGAACAACATGCTCTGGGAAAGTCCTACTAGCTGTCCGAATGTGCAGACAAACTAGGGTTTCATCACCTTGACATAACCGTAAAAATACGATTTTTTAAGGGCTTACAGTTTGGGGGGGGGGTGTGTTTATGTGTGTAGCTGTCAACAGGTTTGTGTATTTTATTGCTCATGCATGACACAATGGGCTTGTTAAGCGAGCCTGGCGGTGGGCACTTACAAGGAACCCTGCATCAACGCCTCCCAGGTGTCGAGGTACTTTTCATCATCTCCAGGACGGAACGAATGAGGGAGTCTGGAAAAGAGAGAGGGGGATAGTGATGTCATCCCCGGGGCATGTCCTTCAATAACCAGTGATATAACATCATCATGATTCAAAGCAGGGCCTGTATTCCAAATCTTACCGTTGCAGATGAGGAGTTTAGTTCTCTCTGCCATAGCATCATTAACCAAAACACCCCGGTAGCTAGGAAATGGAAAGGTGCAACAGGTACGTCAGTATGTGTAGTTGTGTCGTGTAGTTATAGTAGTTAGCTAGTAGTTATGTTGTGTTATGGGTATATTGTATCCATGTCATCTAGTAATTACATCACACATCCAATGTAATGTGAGACTTCAAGATTTCCTTGGAAAAGGACAATAAAAATGAGTCCAGTTGACCTCAGTTGACATACTAGGCACTCAAACAAATATAATGTATGACCGAATATAATTTCTAAGAATATCTGTTTAACCCAGAGATGTACTACTGAATTCTCTACAAGCACACACTTATACCCCTACCCAGATATTTTATGTAGTTATATAATAATATTAAAAAAACACCTCTGTGTACTTCATGTGTTCTAATACCCAACATAGCTATTGATTGGCAAGGAAACATACACTCCCACAGGCAACCATGAACGTCACTCTGAAGTCATACAGTATCGGGACTTGGGGGCAAATACACAGTGACATAGTACACTGAATTTGATCCATTCATGGCTTGTCTTCATTTCGGTTTGTCTGGTTTCTGTAGACCCAGCCCCTACAGCTTTTTATTTTGGAATGCAGTGTGTAAAAAAAGAAATAATCAAGCAACTTTTTATTAAGTATTTATGATGATGTTTGTAATCATAGGCTGCAAAGACAAATTATCTTACAATTTGTCAGGTCTACATGAACTTGTACAGTTCTACAGAATTTAATACAAAACCATTTCAACTTTTGCCTGGATCAGTGGACTTTAACCCTTTCCCAGGGTCCCCCACCCCAGCCATCAATCAAACCAGATTGTCCATGGGCCATTAGCATGTGTAGTGGCAGGCCCAATTTATATCATTTATATGTCTAATAGCCATGTTCAATACTTGCGGAAAATAGAAACGTTGCCTTAATACTGAAATATTTAGGGTTAAAACATGGACAGAAAATGCTTAAGTAATGGTAGGAACTTGCAGTTGGTTGGTTAAATAACCCTACACCAGATATTTATTATCAACCAGAACCATTAAGCTGACATGTTGTATTAACAGGAACAATAAACCAGGCTAACATGCACATCACAATGACCAAAGTATTCACAAGGCATGGGCAATCTAAGCCAAACACCAGCTAGCTCAGACAGTTTGAAAAGTTCATCTCCGAGAAAATGTCACTTTTCGGTGTAATCCGGGGATGGCGGTTGTCAGATGAGGGCCATCCTCGTACGACTTCAAACGAGTTGTGATTTGCCGGGTTGCAGAGCTCCCGTGGCTAGTGTAAGGCAGAGTGGCGACTGCTGAGGTGAACACAACATCTCCTGGTACATCGAGCCAAGACAGAGGCTCTCAGACCCGTGTGCTTGTGGCAGATAAAGTCCAGACTGCCCCTCTTGGTGGTAACCCCACCATGACTGCTGTGGGGTGTGGAGGGTGCGGGGTCGGGGGTGGGGGGGTGGGTAAGGGATGGGGGATAGGGGGGTGGGGAGAGGAGAGGACACACTGAAAGACAGAAACAAATTCTCCTTGCCCCCCTGGGCACTGCTTTGGGAAGACACTTAAAGGTTGGATGAACTTTTTTGTTCTGGAAATGCAAATGCTGTGCCATTAAAATCCATTTCCATGTCAAGTATGTCTTCTATTTTAAATGTGAAAGAAAACCCTGTACCCTGTGAGGTTACATCCTTGTCCTGTCTTCCTTTTTGATACAACTTCGATTGCGGTTATTAACCAGACATCAAAGGGCATGGTGTGCTAGGCTATATTGACCATCATCCCCACATTAACACACACATAGTCCAGTGTGATTCAGGAAACCAGATGTTTCAACTTATGATAACAAGCCATTTTCAAAGCCAAGTTCTCACATTTTCCACTGCGTAGATCCTTATCAACAAGGTTTATGAGGAAATAAGAATCCCTTCACTCTTTCAAATTTAGTGAATAACGTCTGGTCTCAAACTATAATTTGGCATACCAGTGGTGTCTAAAAACAGTATGCTTTTATTTAGTCCAGTGATCATGTAACATAAATAAATGATATTCCTCTCAGGGAATCAATTTCAGGTGTTTCTGCAGTGATGTTCAGAACATTCACGTCCATACAAACATCAACTGTCTGTGCATGTGTGTGTTTGTGTTATTGTGTGTGTGTTTGTGTTATTGTGTGTGTTTGTGTGTGTGTGTTGTGTTCCCTGACAGTGTCCCTAACCCTAACCCTAACAGCAGTGGACAACTTTCTCTCTCTCCTCCCAATTACGACAAATTGAGATGTGACAAAAGATGCACATTACCCGAATGTCAGCATAGCTGATATACACTTAATTATCAGACATTGCTTTGACTGTTAGTGCCCATTTGGTGACACGTTTGTTGGGTTAAACGACGGTGGAGAAGTGAATAACCTTTGCAGGACTTGGACACTGATAGAAAGTGAAGCGTGTTTGGGGAGTATGTAGCTGAGCCCCAGGGAGTCGTTCCAGGATGGCTGCTTGTACAGAGAGAGGGGCAATGTGGGGGTTGGAGGGTTTGGGGAGGGGGGGGGGCAGAGTGAACGCCCCACAGCCATTAGGATGCACGTGTTGGATGGCAGTCTCTCAAGGTTGAGGGTGGAGGGGAAGGAGGGAAGGAGAGAGGGTGGGGGAAGGAGAGAGGACGTCTGGACAGGAATTTTTTAGGTCACTACACGTGAAGAGAACTGCATTTGAAATCTTACCGAAGTCTTGCTTTCAAATGAGTTTAAGAAATGTGTTTGGAAATCAGTGAAAACATGTTGACACTGAAGTCAACATCAATGAAAAGGCCTCACACATACAGTATGGGCCGTAACTGTATCATAAAAAGCCCTCCCCCTTTCCCATACACACACACCTCTTTACGCCATACACCTTGTTTCTCCAATTGTCGGTTTTCCTATCATCCTGCATAGGCACTAAGTTAGGCTTATAGGCTTACCATATTGATTTTGTCATCAAAATGTCAAACAAAAAGGAACATATTTCATCTGAATTGTTCGGTCACATGTTTCAAACAAACAGAGGCAGGGAGATAGGTTTTACATCAGGGTTAGAGGACTAATGAAGGAAGGATCCGTCTCATCTCAGTTCAGCTCTGGGTTTATGAGCACTGAGCAATATGCAGATTGAAGGAATCATCTAAACACTCATGACTTGAAACATAAACACACTATACACACAGTGTCAGTCACAAAGTGAGGTATGAAGGTCTTGTATTGAAGGGAAAACAAAGATAGCGTAGAGCCAAGAGGAGTTTGTCATTCAATCAGGTGGAATGCAACATCAGAATCAGAATTCGGTTTATTCGCCATGTATGTTATACAAACACTGAATTTACTGTGGCAGGGAGGTGCAAAACACTAAACATATACAGATCTTAAATTAAGTAAAAGTACAAAACATCATCCAACCGTGACTGCCATCAGATCATGAATAGGTTGCAGTAGGAATACATAGAAAATGACTGAATAATAACACAGAATACATGAAAAGATAATAAGGCAATGGCTGGTCTACTGAGTGTTATTAACATGTGCACATCCTTGATGTTTTCCACAGTACAGTTCACATTGTCTAACAGAAGCACCTGCTTTCTGCATTTATATCAATACCTTTCAAGCATAAACAGCTTCAAGGATTCAAGGTCATCCAGTAAAGGAATTGATTTATTGTCTGTTTGTCAAAGATAATTATTGTTGCTAATTTAGGCTACTACTACCCACCGATTCCCACCCACTTAAACCAATACACATCAAATAAATGTCAGATGAGATCTTTTTTCCCAT
Organism: Osmerus mordax; assembly: GCF_038355195.1. Lineage (NCBI taxonomy): Eukaryota > Metazoa > Chordata > Actinopteri > Osmeriformes > Osmeridae > Osmerus > Osmerus mordax. The sequence goes on from NC_090071.1 coordinate 10,505,460, forward strand.
TTAGTCAAAGGACCCTGAGCAAGTTCCCTGAGCAAGACAACATTTTGCTAAATTAAAAAGCCAGTTACATTAGCAATATCATCTGCTTGAATCCTAGAGTATATAAAACACAAAAAAAGTTTTAGTAATGACAACTGCCATTCCATGTAATTCCATGTAAACTTGGACACAGACAACGTGAAATGAAAGTGGTTACAACAAAAGTGCCCACTGTTGAGTAAATAAACTCCACAACAGACATACAGTCAAAGGCTCACAGGAAAACATCTTTCTATTTTCAACCCAGCCCACCGAGGAGCCATGATTCCTCAGTGTGGCTGCTGTCCGTGTGGAAGTCTGTAGCTGTGTAGCAGGGGTCTTGTATGGTCTGCCCTCAAGGTCCTGCTAGCCTTGGAACCAGATGTCCTGATGTAGTTATGCTTCTCGGTTATTTTTCATGGTAAGCCCTACTGTCATAGCATTCATGTGAGAGTCTCCTGTTGAATCATCCTAATCGGCAGAAACACAATGAGAAAATACCATCAAACGTCGAGGCATCAGGAAATCCAATAATAGAACTATAAAATGGCTTCCCAAATATTCTTGTCCCAAGCATCATTACACATGAGAAGCATGATAAATTGGCAGCTGAATTGAAAAAAAAAACACATTTCAATAAAGTTAATTGGTTATGTAAATTAATCAACTCTTTTCTAACTTGGTGGTGGACTTTTGAAGGGGGCACAGAACCAGCATTCATTGGCAATGAGTAAAGGTATAGATGAGGGCAAAGGGGGGTGATGAAACGCTTTTTAGGCATCTATGCTCGATCTGCTCCTGGATTTGTATTGGATTGCTTGCACTCCAAGTGTCGCACATGTCTTGCAAGAGGTCGCCAAGAATTTGGATATCCCCTGACAATGTCCAATATGTCACTGGGCTCCTATGCATTTTGATCCGTGGTGGTCTTGCCCATTCCGTGCTGTTGAGCCATGTCCAAAAAATCACAAGATGTTTTCTGCCGTTCTCAATCTTGCACCAGTCTTGTCAAACACTGTTATATAGTCCAGCTTAAGGAAACAGAAGTTAAGCATAATATCAGTTCTGGTCAAATAATACCAGATATGTGCTGACAACAGATACCAGATATATGTGCTGACAACATCAGAAGTGAAAAGGCTCTATCTATCGTTTATGAACACAAAAGGACCAGTGAAACATTTGCATTCCACGCCGGAACTCCACCCTCAGACAGCCAAAGGCAGCAGCTTTGGGGAACAGAAACGGAGACAGAGCAGATGCTGACTGAATGGACAGTAAATCCAGAGATGACGTGATGATCAACAGCGGAAGATGGAGATTGGTCGGGTCAGAGCCTTGCAGTGGTCCAGACAAACAGTGAAAGCAGCAAAAGATGGAAAAAACCCACAACGGATTTGACCCAACATGAGGCTGAAACTGGTGAAGAATTTCATGCAATCAATTCATGTAATTACACACTGTCTATGTTTCATTTATGACAGATACTACACTATATCACTTGTGACCATATTTACCAATATGACTGATGAGTAATTGCAACAGTGTTAGATACTGTACATTATTTGTCTAATGTGATGCACACATGAACATAGGAGAGGTAACCAAGTGTCGCTGCTAGCAGCAAACAATGATTTCCTATCAAGATTTAATTAATTTGTTTTAGGTTTAGTGCCCCTAGTATGAATATTTAGAGCACGTAGCTCTGCTTGTTTAACTACTCTGTATAAATGGATGGCTTCATCGCTGTTGAAAATCAGATGGACCTGTGCCTTCATCCACGATCATCATTAAAATTATTCACACTATCCAAAGTTTTTTTATGGCTTCAGTCTCTGTGTAAAGAAAAAGGCTAGGTCTCCAAAGAAACTCATTTTCATGGATCAATCCTTATTGGAAATGACTGCCTTGGCTCAAATAACATGTGGTTGTGTGGTTTGACAATCTACCAGCCAATTCTTCACCATGGCAACCCACAATTTATCCCTGTTAGACTGGGTATGACAGTGAATACTAGATTCAGCACCATTTTCACTAATGGATAATGGAGGCCATGATTGTATCCTACAGCATACTCATATTCAAGTGTCCATCAGGTGGTATAGCTCTTCCAGGGTATATTTATGAGTAGAGTTATTTTTAAATTGTATTGTTTTGCAGACAGTCAGACAGTGTTGCAAGAAAACGTTCAGTTGTCTATGTCTACATGTCTCCTTTAAACAAAATATAATGATTCTTGTTTTGTTTTTTGTTCAAGTAGACTGCACATCTGCTATGCTCTTGTTGGAAATCAAATCAGTAAAAAAACAGATTAGCTTCTGCATTTCAAATCAAACAAAGCCACTAACTGTGGGATGTTTGATCGACTTCTTTTAGATTTTTCTTTTCTTCATTCAAACCTGCTGAGCCTGACCACCATGTCCACATCTGGGTGTTGTTAAGGCACATGACTGTGTGAATGTGCCTGGTCTGGATCTGTTGAGAAGTCTTCTGGTTATTGCATATTATCTCAGAAGAATCAATTGAAAAAACAAGTGCCTTATTACATTCCTATTCATAAATACCTCATGTCACATCAAAAGATGTTTTGTTTTTGCTTTGGACAATTCTCTTGTTTTGTGCTTTGTTTTAAAATGAATTTATACTTCATGAATATCAAGGATAAGTTAATTCATTAATCATCCAGGAATGAATGTGTTAATGCTAATAGAAGAGACAGGCAATGTCCAAATATGTGTTTCTGGTTTGAAAAGCTCATGTTGCTTGAAATGGGAATCATATCAGCCATTTTCAAAATTGACAATCAATACTAAAGCACACTAAGTTTAAGTAGCTAAGATCCGCCAGCTGAAACTTCCGTTTAATTCCCTCTATCTTGATTTGGTCTTTTATCAGTTCGATACAACATTTTTTGGGGTATTGGAAGATTCACATTTCTTTGATAAGTGGACTTAATAATGATGGGTGATAGCATGCAGGATATTGAAGAGCTGTTTGGGGATGGAAAATACTGTACATAATACGAGAGCGAAATGTTGGTTGGTGCTTTTATTATAAAGGTTTACATTGTCTAAATGTAATGAGCTCTCTGCCATGATCTGCAATGAACAGCTAGACTAAACATCTGAAATTCTTACATGTACAATGTTTTTCCTTAAAAAAATAAAAAATAATCAAGAGACACTGATAACTTGCATTAATAACTAGCTGATCCTAGAATTAAACAAAACTGCAGATGTTAAAAACACAGTATTGATTATAAATACGTAATTCATTAAAAATTCATACTTCATCCAAAACAAACAAAGGAATGAAGGAAGTAATAGAAAACAACTAAATCATGTTTGAAATGATAAATATATAATGAACTGATGAAGTCCGTAGGGCATTTTGAATAACATGTTGGGATTGGAATCCATGAATGTATTAATGTATGTTGTGTTCCAGTCCGTCCTGCTGTTCACAGCACTGAAGGCAGATATGTGTTCAGTCACGTCCCAGCCTCCAGCTACGCAGCTGAGGCCAGAGACAGGAGGCCAGAGACAGGAGGCCAGAGACAGGAGGCCAGAGACAGGAGGCCAGAGACTGGAGGCCAGAGACTGGAGGCCAGAGACTGGAGGCCAGAGACAGGAGGCCAGAGACTGGAGGCCAGAGACAGGAGGCCAGAGACTGGAGGCCAGAGACAGGAGGCCAGAGACTGGAGGCCAGAGACAGGAGGCCAGAGACAGGAGGCCAGAGACTGGAGGCCAGAGACTGGAGGCCAGAGACTGGAGGCCAGAGACTGGAGGCCAGAGACAGGAGGCCAGAGACAGGAGGCCAGAGACTGGAGGCCAGAGACAGAAGGCCAGAGACTGGAGGCCAGAGACTGGAGGCCAGAGACTGGAGGCCAGAGACTGGAGGCCAGAGACAGGAGGCCAGAGACTGGAGGCCAGAGACTGGAGGCCAGAGACTGGAGGCCAGAGACTGGAGGCCAGAGACTGGAGGCCAGAGACTGGAGGCCAGGCAATCAGACCTGGGTCAGACGCTGTGGACAGTTCTATCCAGTTCTATCTATATTTTAAGAATATAACAAACAGTAGGGACTAGGTTTGCAACTAGCTATCGTGTTATTGACTGTTGGTTTCATGGGTTTGAAAAGCTTCTGGTATTTCACTATGTCTGGTACACATGGATTACCATGAGCTTATAAATCGTAAGTGTTAACACGTTTCAGATGCTGAATTTGGGATAAATTTGAACCTGGTTTGGGTGATTCTTTATTCTGTGCCGTTTTTTGAGTATTCTTTTCAGAAAATGCATCTGGGAAATAATGCAGCAGCAGATTAGCTGTTGAATGAAATTCAAGAGGCTGTGTCTGGTGTTCAGTGAATCCCCTTTACATGTATAATTCCAGTTTTAATGTGAATCCAATTAAGAATTGAATTAAGAGTGACGTAACATTCAGAAATGCACTTCTCAATTTAAATAAAAGAGCATGATAGTAACATGAATGAGCCCTCCCCCCCCCCCCCCCCTCCTCGCAACATTTGTCATGAATGTATTCTTGACATCAGTGTGCATGTGAAATGTCACCTGGGAATTGTTAACTACACGACGGACTGCTACCTGAGCCAAGAAGCAAGAATTTACAGCAAGGCCGTAGCCATGGAGTCAACATTGGGGGGGACGAAATCTGCTGGGGAGTCTGAGGGTCCCCCCCTGAAAACGTAAAAAAATAATATATATTTGTATTTTTATGATAATTTCGGACAGCGTGCGTCGTTGCCTGTCGTAGCGTAGCACATTTATATATTTTTTATATTTTTAGATCAATATATTGGGGGGGACATTTTTACCAGATTTGAATATTGGGGGATGTGTCCCCCCCAATATATATTATGATTACGGCCCTGGTTTACAGTAGAAATTGTGTTATTGTCTTATCTGTCATACTGATCGCGTCTTCATCTAATTATTCCATTTAAAATAAAACCAAATGAATACCTACATCAATGTTAGAGTCAGCAGGCAGTCACGGTCCATAAGAATCTGCCTCAGGCCATGTGAAGATGTACTGCTGTTGTCATCTGTGTCCACTCTCCTGTTCTTCTAGATCTACAATGCCGGGTCACAGGTTGTGGAAATTGGTGACGTTGGGATGCCCGCAGGCAGATACAGGGGACACATTTCACACTTCCCCCCCGAGAGATCCTTCTGTCCAGCTGATACTGACAGCCTGCTGCCTGTCTGTCAGTACGTCAAACCAACACAGGCTGGACTCATGGTAGACACTTTCTGACAACTCTGATAGGCATATTTTTGGATGTTGTTTCATCCGGGTGCCATTAATTGGAGATAGGGGCTAGATGCTTTCTTTGAAGGCGTTAGTCAAGGGTGGTGCGACAATTCCTGCCTAAGATTGGGTGGACAATGCATTCCTATTCACTCAATATTTTATATTCATTCACTACAATTTTGGATTTAGTCTTTAATCTACAACAAGTGGCAACAGTCATTTACTTGCAAATAACAGCAAGAAAATCATCCTTGGTTCCATTTTCAACACAAGCACTTGCTCTGTGCAAGTCTTAACCATTTCAGATGAGTGTTTGCAGACCATAGAGCAAGGTGTTAGCCAGGCCAGAGTTCAGGTGAGTCATGGAGAAAGACATTTTACTGTTGCAAAGCAGTGTTGTCACCGATACAAAGGGAGGGAGAATCCCTTTTCAACTGAATGACAAAGGGCGTCGGAAATGAAGCCGAAGTATTATCTCCACTGTGTGGATTGTATCTCAGTCACACTTTCCACTGATTTACATCTTAAGATAGAGAGACAGTCAAGTGTACAGATGATGGTACTGTGACACAGTGGCTGTCCAATAATGGCTGAATAATGGGTCAGATGGCTGAGCGGTTAGGGAGTTGGGCTATTAATTAGAAGGTTGCAGGTTTGATTCCCGACTGTGCCAAATGATGTTGTGTCCTTGGGCAAGGCACTTCACCCTACTTGCCTTGGGGAGAATGTCCCTGTACTTACTGTAAGTCGCTCTGGATAAGAGCGTCTGCTAAATGTAAATGTGATAACTGTGATGGCTGGCAGGGCCATTGACCTAGCTGTTGTTCACAGCCAAAAATGTTGTGGCATGTTGTGTGACTCAGTCCTCTTCTTTGGTGCAGATTCTCCTTCTAGCTGGCTACATGTTATTCAGTCTTCAGAGACCATCATGACTCAGAGCCCATTGGCTGGCCATTCAACAACCAACTGAGTTTCAGCCGATTGGACATTGGCAGATCTGGAACTTCTGTTTGCTGCAACACACCACCTGGCAATGTATTGACCTTGTCTTGTGTCTTTTGGTCCATTACACAAAAAAATATTTAGCTTGTCAGGACATGTTGATGAGAAAACATTAGTCAAAGTGACAAGAAACACAGAACGCAGG
>NC_090071.1:10511999-10544499 GCF_038355195.1 Osmerus mordax
GTCCTTAAAAGCACAGGTGGTTACACCCTAACCTGTGCCTGTACGTGCTCAGTGCCCGTGTGCAGCTACTTCCCCACCCTCCGCTTCCCTGACATCAACACACCTCCCTTCCATAGCAGCCACACGCACATCCCAGGCACTGTCTCACAGAGCCTACACCGGGACCAGATCCAAATCCATACGGACAGCCTGCAGCAGACGACAGAATCCATAGGCGTCGACGCCTGTCAATAACACCAATCCAGTAATAACTGTCTCCAATGGCGGAGAGAGGTATGAAGGTTGGCAGGTTGTGGGGATTTCCCCTTGGGAGAGGAGGACTGGCTGGATGAGTATGGGAACCAGTTTCAGAGCTCTGGACTCCGGAACCCTAACAGGTTTAAAACCGGTCGGAAATTCCCAATCTCATTTCACTCTAATCCAATCAGAGGAGCCTTTTATTAGTTTGAGGCAGCAGAGGGGAACTGCCCAGGACCGCCCAGCCTCACGGCCGTCAGCTAGGACGTGCGCTCGTGACCTCTGCAGGGAGCGGGCTGCAGCTCCGCCTGCCAGCTGTGCCCTCTCGCCTCGCGTCCCGTTGACAAGGTGACGCGTCGCGGCTCACCTGGTCTTAACCCGGGCTCCACAGGAGACGCCAGGCTCCGGTCGTGCTATGCCAACGGAACAACATGTCAGTGAGGGGCGAATGATTTAAGAACTACCGTGTTTGTGTGTGTTGGTATACTTGGAAACTAGGTTTCCAAGTATACCACCGGAGGACTACTCAACACGTGCCACAGCAGTAAACAAATGTCTGTGGGTGTTCTCCTCTGGGTGTGGATCCCGTGTAGCGTGAGGAGCTTTCGAGATCCCAGCAGGGCTGAGCTCTCTGTGGACGGCAGGCTCGTCTCAGCGCAGGCCTGTTTGCGCTACGGGGCTAGCTAGCTTTGGCTTCACGGTAAAACCGGCTGGCTGAAGCACTGACGGTGCACAGGCCCCCACCACCACCACAGCAGCAGCTGGTGGACTAACAAGAGCCCTGCGAGGAGCTGCTGAACACTGCTGAGAAACAACCTGGCATCTGCTAGAGAGGGTGAGAGAGAGAGAGAGAGAGAGAGAGAGAGAGAGAGAGAGAGAGAGAGAGAGAGAGAGAGAGAGAGGGTGAGAGAGAGAGAGAGAGAGAGAGAGAGAGAGAGAGAGAGAGAGAGAGAGAGAGAGAGAGAGAGAGAGAGTGAGAGAGAGAGAGACGGGGGAAGGGAGGGAGGGACTGAGAGAGGGTTAGAGAGAGGCTGGGTGAGATAGTGAAACAGAAGGGTGTACAGAGGGAGATAAGTGCATGGAGGGCAGGAAGGGAGAGAGGGCGGGTGAGAGAAAGTCAGCAAGGGAGAAAGAGGGAGGGAGGAACAGAAGAGGGAAAGAGAGAGATAAGTACACAGGGAGGGGAGGAAGGGAGAGAAGAGGGGAGCTAAAAATAAAACACAAGCTCTCTTTATTAATATTCTGCCCCATAAGGGGACTTTAGTTTCAGTACGATCACTAAAGCCCAGGCGCAATAATCCTGCACTCGGCCCCAAAATCCCCCTCATCATCGTTGTCCTTATCACAGTATAATCTTTGCTCTTGGCTCAGCATGCCAGCTCCAGATGAATTCATGGCTTTTGTTCAGTCAAGCTTGCTACCTGGTTCTCTATGGCATGGTAGAAAGTGGTTCGGTGACAGTGGTGCACCGTGGCTGTGACTTTAAAAGCATCCTAAAAATGTCTGGGCACACATGGGACACGGCCTCTGCCCTGGCTTTAACATTCTCTAAACAGCAGAGAACTGGAGTGGAATTCAGGTGTTCTGCTGCAGGCTCTGGGTTTAAACCACGGGGGGGAGGAAGGAGGGAGAGAGAGAGACGGGGGGAGGGAGAGAGAAAGAGAGATTGTGTTTGTGTGTGTGTAAGAGAGTGAGTGAGCGGGTGTGAGAGTGAGCGAGTGAGTGAATGAGAGCGTGTGAGAGCGAGCGAGCGAGGATTCGCACACAAAGTATTCAACCAACAACACAGGTGGAGTGTAACATCCAAATGCAACGATCAAAGGACCAAAACACGGATTTGTAGAGAAGCAGATAAAAGAGAAGAATAAAGGAAGGCAAGAGGTAACCACTTTGTACCAGGGCCTGTCTTCCGATACTTGCCGTGTCAGATTTCAGTCTGGACTCTCTCTCCTTCTCTTCCTGTGGCCCAGAGTCAAACATGTGACTTGTTCTGAGACCCAGTTGCTGGGAAAGGCTTGACCTCCAGAGGCAAGGAGGATGAGGGGGGGGGGGGGGGTAGGTGCCTGGAGAGAGAGGAGGAGGCCATGGCAGCAACAGAAGGCGACCCCTGCACACAGGAAGTCAGAGTCGTGATCCCAGATGACCCCTGGGAGCACCGCAAGAGCTGTCACAACACAAACAACCCATGGAGTGCCTCAGGGTCAAAACTGTACGCCCGGAGGCTGGGAAGAACGCCGCTGCCGCTAGCTAGGAAACGCTCCTCGGCATGCACAACGTCTTCCCCTCGGCCTCGTGAAGACTCGTCGCTCTGTCAACTCTCACAGCCTCCGACGCTTGGCGACGCCAAACACCCCCCGACATCGAGGCAAAGTCTTTGAATTGCACTCTTCGTTGTCTCAGCGACTGTCGTCCTTGGTGCGCTCCAACTGAGCTTCCCAGACTGTTTAGCATTCAAAGCCAATCTGCACGCGAACACAAGAGAACAACAGATAAAACATCCAATTACGCCTGGTGAGATCCATATCTTTAATAGACTATAACTTCTAAAAGGCTAGGCGAGAGCGCTTACAGGCATTTATGTGGTTTTTAAAAAACTAACGTCACCTCAATTAGAGGAATTGCTCCACAAGAGTGAAGATGGATGAAGGGGGGGGAGAGAGGGAGGGAGGGAGGGAGAGGTCCTGTAAAAATGTTCTGACCTTTTAAAAGAGCTTTTCAACATGGCGCTATGAAGGATAAATGGTGTTGAATAGTGCTGGCTCTTCCAATCAGCCTCCTCGTTCTTCGAAATGAAATGCCTGCAGAGCACTACAGGGGGAAAGAGCTGCTTGAAGGGGCCACCACAGCATTAAAACACTGATGCTACAGATCAGATTCAAGCCCCAATGTTTAAGGGTGCCCCGAAAAACACCCAAAGGGTAGTGTGGGTGGGGGCGTGCGCCTGTTAGTAAGTGTGCGAGTGTGTGTTTGCGTGCGCGTGTCAGAAAGACAGCCAGATAAGGGCACAGTTTGAGTTTTCACAATTTGAGGTATCATCTTAAGGCCCAGTCTCTCAAGCCCGCTACAGGCAACGCACAGTAACGCCCGTGTCTATAAATATCACCAACCAATATCAACCTGCAGGACCACAGACCAGACAATAACTCTAGACGCTGGTTTCAGTTTCAGACCAGGTTGTGTAAGGGCAGTTGTCCCCCCCGAACCGTCTCCGTCGCACAAGACCGTTTGAACTCGTGGGATGAGATCGTCCTTCATATGTCTTCTTTGCTAATGACCAAGCTTCCTTTTTAAAAGGAGGGATAGCTTGGCTGCCAAAAGGCAAATCAATTGGAAAACGAGGGGCATTTGTTCCTCTGCCAGACAGCAGTCGTGGTGTGATCAATCTCACTGTGCCTGATTTAAAAACACGGCACAGCTCTTCAAGCCGTCAGCTTGAACAGAGACGCCAATTTGACTGTACATGGGAGGCACAATGTCTTCGAGGTACAGCTCGGTGGAAACAGTTGCCAACAGGACCAAATGAACAGATTCCAAATAACGGATTTGACCTTGAGAGCTCGGCCTTAACAGGGCTCTGGGGTAAAGGGAGGATGTTGATCTCTCTCACTCTCTCCCCCATCACACAATTATTCTCACTCTCCTCTTCACTTTTCCTATTCCCCTTTTTGCAAACAGAGACACACACGCATTCAGGCTGATCCACACACACACACACACACACACACACACAGCAATCCCACGCTTTCGTTTACACCAGAGATCACGGAACTGAGGCCTACTAGCCCCCCCCCCCCCCCCCCTTTTTACCATTAGGAAGCCGGCCTCATTGTCCCCCCTTCAATTTTCCCATAGCTGCGGTCTATAGCCAACCCCTCAACCAGTACTGTAAGGGAGGAGGGGGAGGGCAACAAGAGGGGCCTACACAAGAAGAGGTACTCCATTTCCACAACCAAGTGTTTCTTTGTAGGCAATGAACTTCAGCACAGAAGGTACAGAAAGAGAAAAATGAACAAAGAAAGAAGGGGCGCGGGGGGGGTGAGAGAGAGAGAGACAGAGAGAGAGAGGGTGAGAGAGAGAGAGAGGGTGAGAGAGAGAGAGAGAGAGAGAGAGAGAGGGTGAGAGAGAGGAAGAGTATTGGGCAGGGCTTGCATCATCCTCACAGTCGGTAATATTCTAGGAATAGATGGCCGATGGGAGACATTTCCGTAGGCCGAGTCTGAGGTGATGGCACACGGACAGGCAGCACTGCCGGGATCAAAGCTGCTATCCTTGTACCGGTCGGATCTAGGCCTACATCCAGAAAAGTACCTCTCAAACACGTCCATGTATTGGTGCAGTGAACCAACCCCCCTAAAGCAACACTCACGAGAGACATAACCTGCTTGCCCGCTCATATTGACTGCTTATTTGATGCTAGTCAATTCGCATAAGTGTCGACTAAATGGACAGGCTATCTGTAGTATTTCTGAGGGCTAAGGATGTTTTTTTTTTGTGTTTTTGATTAAATTCATTCACTTTTGGATTTGGTTTTCTGTGGGTTTAATCATGGTATTATTCCTTTGCAGCAGCAGTTCTCAAATACTGTGTTTTAGTTTTAATAAGCGAGGGCCATTTTCCTGTTGGTCCATTACAACATCGGTAATCGAGTTGACATAACGCTGCGGAGACAGAACACATAAAAAAACATGTTGTTTCTAACGTACACAACACACTTTTTCCATTTGGAACCAGCAAAATCAGTAACAGTAAGGAGAGCAAAAGTAATCTGGGAGATGTGGTTCAACAGGCCCAAGAGGTCATAGGAAGTGAATTTCACTCGGGCAACTGAAGTACACTGGCTTGTCAATAACCCCTCAAAAAACAGGGAAAACCATGGCGAGATGGAAAAGTTTGAGCAGATCACGAAAGTGGAGAACGGATGTAACAGATTTGAGATATGAACATGGGAAGTGTTCCACTTTTTCCATAAACCTTTTTTTTTCCCCAGACACATCACAGCCACAAAGGAAAGAGCCACAATTGAGGTTCAAACAAATATTCATCAAAGCAGAAAGCAGAAACTGGTATTTCCATGCATACGTTGGAACAAGTAAAGGTCAGTAATGAGAACAATCTTGATTTCCAAAAAGGACAACATTGAGTAGGCTATTACTTTTGAGAAAAGCTGACCTACTTCAGACTGCCTTCTGGTGTAAATTGAAGGGAATCTAGGCTACTGAAGTGAATCATTCCTTGGATACTGTAGACTTAGCCACCATACTACAGTACTTGGAACAGACCACTGCAGGTAACAAATGGGAGATGTATGACTTCATCCTTATTGTCACATGTCTACACTTTAGACTCGGCCCTGCCCTTCTGCTGCTAGATGTTGGCTGGTCAAGCATCACAGATGAGACAACCTTGCAAAACAACGGTCATTATCTGAGGAAGACATGACTCACAAACTTCCAAGGCCCAGAAAAAAAAAAAACCTCAGGTGTCGTCTGTCAAGGAGAGGAGCCACTTAAAAGGTCAACTGTTTCAAAATGCTCAGCACATTTTCCACTTTGTATTCATTTACATAAGAAACGGGAGCAAGATGACTACGTTTGGTATTGGGACCAGAATCACATGCCAGTGAGGCCTATCGGACATCATTTGCAACCAGGGGCCAAATATTATGCGGCGTAGAAAAGTGCACCCACCTGTCACTATGATGAAACACCACCCATATACGGGAGAACAAGTCGAGGTGGGTCTCATTCAAATAGCCCTTATGAGCGCAAAAAGCATTTGGCTTCATCAAAGAGCCCACTGACACGAAAAAATCTCTCTAGTCATTTTCTGCCTAGATAACCCCACCACACGGGGATAAAGAGTGCCTCTACTTTACAACCTTTCACAATGATAAAGGACCACTGGCACTTAGGTAATAATATGCAGATGATTGCAGAGTTCCACATAATTAAATACAACCCTGCGCCCTAATACCCTGAGCGGGGGGGTGGGAGGGGGGGGGTCGAGGGGGGGGGGGGGAGGTCACATGGCAAACCAGCCGTACACACACTGACACAGGCCAGAGCCCTCTTTCTAAGGCCAGACGCCGGTCTCAGTTAACACTCACAAACGGCCGGCTTCAGTAGACCCCGCTGCCTGCTAGCCACCTGTCAAAACACATGGGCCCTCTCTCCTCCCGACAGCCTCGACAACACCAACATTCATTCATCCCCTACAGTCGAGCCATTCACTCGGGCTGGGGCACACTTCTCCCCCCTCCCCCTGAGGATGATGCAGAACGGTCTTCCTGGTATCACCTAGTGTAAACCTACCTAAGACCAACAGCCGTGGGTCAGGTGTTCATCTACACAGGCGGAACATTCAGCTGTGCTTCAACCTGTAGGAGAAATCAGGGATCTGGTCATTATCCTTGTTGAGGTGTCTAATACTTCTAACCCACAACCTGAACTGACAGTCACGCTGTTAGGAGACGGACAACTATTTATTCCGCAATGTGCACTCTCTGCAGTTCATTTTGTATATTAATGACTCCGATGGTGATTTGCACACAACCAGCTTGCAAAGAAGCCACCATGGACGCGGTCTACCGGACTGCATCCGTTTACAAGGGTAGGCTGACGGCTAGCAATGTGCTAATCTCTCGCGGTCGACGACGAGGGTTGGCATGGTCTCCTGTGCTCTCTGTACTCTTGCCGTGATAAATCCCTAGTTGGGCCTCGGAAACAAGCAGGCCTGGGTCTGTTTTGGTTCCATGGGGAGAGGTTACAGGCTTCTGCCCCTGGGCCGGCTAGTGAGCTTGAGGCAGACTCTAGAGTCGCAGCAAAGCATCCTTCAAAGCAGGCCTGCAAACCTGTGCCCAAGTTGCAAGGTACTGGGCTTTTTCCCTGCAACTCTTACCATAGCTCTGAATCCTTCTTGCCAGTGGCCATTAGACTCTGTAATGCCTCACAGTGAATCACCTAACCTCAACTCTACCTCACCGCTACCATGCTGTTTATTCTCCCTCCGAACTGTAATCATGTAGCATTGTTTGCACAGCAGGTTTTGCACTGTATCATTTTGGTACCAGGTACATCTCTCTCTATTAGATATTTTGTATTTATTTATATATCGAGCATGGGTACCGTTTGCTGGTTCATACTACATTCTGTGTGTCACCTGCATTAAATTGTTTTGTTCTTGTCCATATACTATACATGTATTGCCCCATTGTCCTGTACATATGTGCAATACCCTAAATCAACATTGTGTTCAGCCCTGCATATTTTTATATGTATATTGCTGATTTTGAATTTTGCATAGCTGTATCAGTGCTTTGCATATCTTTTCATTTGCATTGTGATACTGCGTATTTTGCAATGGTAACCTGCAACAACACTGACATTTCCCTTCGGGAAGGAATAAAGTGCTTTCATACCCATTTACCTACTGCACATTCACACACAAGCCAGCAGAGTATTTCCCTGAATAAAGGTTGTCAACTGCGTCACCCTGTTGCCTAGTCCGCTTTCGAGATGTCCGTGACTGTCTACCTCATGTAGTGTAGACAAAGGCAGAAGAGGTCGTCTGGCTCAAAGTGACTTTGATATGTCCCGGCTGTTGTCCTCCGCTCAGCTGGGAGTTTATCTCATCTCATCTTATCTCATGCTTGTGATCCAGAGCAGAGGCTGCTTTGAGCTGCTGCTGACTGCTCTTTGGTAGAGTGGCTGTAGAGGGCCTGAGGGCACACAGTGATGGACTGGACCGGACCTGAATCACTGGGGTCAACCCAGGTGCAGGGAGAGTCAAGGCTTACACTCAGGGAGTTGTTCAGTCTAACTCCGACATCATGGTTTTATGACAAGGTGATGGAATTTGCTTCCCCCCCTCCCCATACAAGGAAGGAAAGAAGGAAGGAAGGATGGAAGGGAGAGAAAGAGAGTGAGAGTGAGAGAGAGAGAGGGAGGGCTGTTTCTTACTAATCATGACACTGGAGTTATACGTTCTCCTTCAAGAGCCGTTGATACTTTCAGTCAACTGAAGTTTGATATTCTGCAATCATCTACAAAATATCCTTATTTGCATATTTTTTACCTCAGTGTTCCCAAAGATGGTCTATTCCACTCTCTGGAGCGCCTTGTGGGTATTCTCCTTCTCTTCTGGTTAGCCTAGCTGGTATAAATAGCACTGCTACATGCTTCTGAAGGGAAAAGAGCTACTTGGAATGCGGGAGCAGCGAGAGTGGTCTTCTAGAAGCTTCCTCAGGGACTGGACCCACAGATGGACGCTTGCCTCAGCCTTAAGCCGCCTGACACAAACGATACAATAAGGGAAATACAACATGTTTCATGTAGATTTGAGATTAAGTGTCTGGCTAGCTTTATCTTGTTTACATTGGAAGAGTTAGATTGAATTTATTCAATGTTAAAAAATTAACTCTGTATCCTCTGGAGAAACCACTGCCATCCAATTTAATTCAATCCTATCTGTTCAATAATGGATGACTGGTTCCATGGATTCCAGCAGACATTCCTGTAAAGGTCATATTTGACTCATGACTCAGGACTGAGTGGCTGGTGGGTGAGGCCAGGGTGGCAAATATCAAATGAAGCCTATTCAAAACCAACAGCAAAATGGTTGGGTTTGTCATAACATGCTACAAAGTGTGATTTAGTGCTTCATGAAACACTTCAAAAATCTTCAATTTGAAAATGTAGCAGATGCCACAGTCAGATCATTTCTGGCTGGTGATTTTAGCATTGATAAAGTTGCTTTCATGATTTCAAGGCTAGTCCTAATTCATCTGGTGGAAACTGACAAACACGAATGTCTTGGTGTGGTTGTGCGTACACACAGGCGTCAAAAAAGAATCTATTTTCTCACTACAAGTGCTAACAGTCTGACAAAGACAGGACATTTGACAGCTCCTCTCTTGTTGAAGTGCTTTGAAATAGAGAAAAAAGGAAGAAAAAGACAACCGAGAGAAAAAAGAAAAGAAAAAAGTACGAAACTGAAAGCTAGCCTGACTACCCTGGGAAACAAGGAGCAAAGCAGGCAGGAAGACATTCATGACACATTAAAACACCAGGAGGAGGCCAAGTGGAGACGTTTTCAATAACTATTCACCTGCAGACTGAGCACAATTAGTTTCAATAGACAAAAGGCAGACGCAGCCAAAGCTGCGGAGAGGGGGGGGGGGAGACAGAAATGACATGCCATTGTGTAAATAAGACAAATAACATAAGGCCATTTAGTTTGTTTAATAAAAGAGAAAGCTACAGCCCTGTTTTATAGGAGAGGTAACCTTAAATGACTTATTTTGTGATCTGGCGCTATATATTTTTTTCTTTTACTTGACCTTCCAGGAGGGGCAGGGGGTGCCGTTGGGGGGGCGGGGTGCCCCCCTAATATAATGGTAGGGGAAACACTGATATCCGTAATGTCATTCCAACAAATACCTTAATTTTTTTCTCCAATTGCTTAAGCACAATTTTGAAGGGGGGGGGGGGGGGGGGGGGGCCGTTGGCGGGGAGCCTCCCTAATATAATGGTAGGGGAAACACTGCAATTAACAGAACACCTCCAATCTTTTGCAAAATGAAACGCTTTGTTCAAAACTATACAATCATGTATAAAAACCCATTTCTGTCACCGTATGCCACACACATGGTTCATAAAATTGGACTCTGAACTACTTAGACACTGTTGTGCAAAATTTAAAACACTTACACAAACTATTCTTTTCTAATGATATAACCTGCTTGATTTTGTCAGAGATATTGTTACAGTAGAGTACGTAAAAGTACATTAATATGTTGACCAAACACAACACACAAGACAGGTACTGCACACTGACGAAAATATTTACTGTATTTCTCCACAGTCTACGTAAAGGTTGCATTTTGTGCAGAAAATCCGAACATATTTCAAACTGAATACTGTGTAGTAAGCTACATACTGTAAACACAGCAAATACATTTGTAGAGACAAATGAAAGTATTCAGCAAATGAAATACAGTACATTGTTTCAATCATGGACTGCTGTGAATGTGTACAAAAAATTTACTGATGTAGTGCATATAGTTGGCTACATTTTACTGTGCTGTAGACAGTAGAGAATAGTAGTTTTCACCTGTGCTCTAGTCAAAATGTCCAAATTACTGTTGCAACAGTACATCTGCTAAGGTTGGGCTGAACTCTCTCTCCAGCCTCTCTCAATGTTGCCCCATGGTTCACAACATGGTCAACCAATGTTGTAAGAATTTCATTCGATACTGTAAATTTGGCCCTATTCTTCCATGAACTCCAGGTCTACCTCTCCCTACCACTCTTCCTCCACGGGCTCCCCCTCTCATCCTCCCTCTCCCTCTTCCTGCAACATTGCCTTCCATTTTTGATGAGGACAGGTACACTGATCTGTTGCCTTTTTATAGTGCTTACACCTGATTGGTATGTTTACAGTTAAGCACTTTAGTGCTTGTACACCTGACGCCCGTGTTTGATCCATTCGTTCACGTGTGGCAGTGTCTAAATTAATTAAGTGACAATCTTACATTGTGTCTAATGTAGAAAAGTGTGTTTAGTGATTTGAAAAACACTGTGTAGTATTTCGAAAATAGTGTGAGGCTGACTATGTGCTTATGGTTTTGCAGATCTGGGCTGCTGTTTTGCTCCTTGAGTGTCAAGTTTCACCAACTGTGTGTTATTTGACATTTTTGTGTCTAAGCAAATCGGAAAAAACTGTAAAGGAAATCATTGACTACTGTTCTTTTCTACTCCTCTGCTCAACAGGCTTACATGCGTTGACAAGCCTAGGTACATAGGAATGACACATGAATGACATCATGGTGTGGTCATTACGCCAATGACATCATGCAGTGAGCACAATGTTAAGCCTACACTCTCTCACACCTCTAAACATCAGCCCAAATATTTCCTGTCAACCAACCAATAGGGCCTTTTTACACAGATGGATATCATCCAACCACAGTGAATAACAGCTCTTGTGGTTTTCAGGAAGTGGGTGTCTAATGAGCACCCAATGAAGGTCCAAGATGTGAGAAACCTTCAACTTCGACCTTCGCCTGACAGCATCAGGAAATAGCCTTCATCATTGCTGGAACCTGTTAGTGAATAAGTTTCCAAAGAAACAAACTGTTGCAAACAATGGAATCTCTTCAGAGTCAGTGTTGGGGTCAGGCCTACAGCCCATCATGCCAGTGTAATGCCATCCATTTGCTTTCAAGCCTACAGTAAGAAGGGCCAAGTGGGGAAAAGGAGGGGCCACGTTACTAGAGAGCCTTATGAAGTAGCTCAGTCAAAGAGGACACACTGGGCAAGCAGGTAGGTGACTGTCTCTGAAAGAATGAATTTAAACAGTTTTACAGTCTAGCAAATAGGCTCCACGGTGACACTTTGAAATATTGAGGTGGTAAGTTATTGTTGGCCCCAGTTCATATCAGGGTAAAGATGAGAGGCTGAAACACAACTGTTCAACTTCAGAAGATATTTTACAACAGTTTGACCAAGTGGTCCAACACTCAAATGGTAGGCTATTGCTGCAACACTCTGCACCACTACGTAGTCTAGGGTAGTATGCTACATGACTTCAGTGGTTTCGATTAACCCGTATAAATGATCCTTTTTCAGGATGTATTAACGAGCAATGTATCCTGCCACAGCACAGGTGCTGAGAGGGTGAGTGAGTAAGACCACTTGCTGACTTGTAGTATCCACCCATTTTACCCTTAACCAAGCTGTTCGTAGCTGCAACATGTGTCGGAATCTCGGAAATATGTTTAATGGACCCACATTTTCCAACGTGACAAATGTCTGTATCCACGATCCCATTGTCTTGAATGCAAGACAAGTAGTAGCACGTCATCATAGCCTTTTGTGATATCATGATTTAAAACAAGTACTAACTGCTTAATAATATTCATATTTTCATACCCTGCTATTAACCGTTAGGCTAGTAGAACAAGAGTGTGTAGAAGAGGACTGCTAAACTTACAGCTAGCTAGCTTTCGCTACAAGTTGCTCACGGTGGACTATATTAACTTAATGTTTGATATTACAGGTTGCACTTAAAAGCTCTGTCAAAATGATATGTAAACCGATGTAATTTTACGTTTTGTCCATTCTAGAACGAGCGATCATCTGGCATCATACCAGTACCAGTCATGGAGCTATTGTACCGATTTGGACAAAGCCGCGGACTGATAAAGGCTATTAAAAAACCGCATGGACTCACAAGAACAATAGTATCCTCGATCCCGGAATCTAATCCGTAAACTTCCCAGTTGGAATGATTTTACAAATATGTTAGCACTAACAAATTTCTGTTAAACAAAATTTTGATTTGCTCGATGTGGTTCCCCAAACTAACCCGTCATCACCGACTGCACCTCCCGTATAAAAGCAACCAACTTACTTTGCTATCAGTTCGTTTCGTTAGAGCGTGGATGTAAGCAAACCTTACCTTGGCGGTTCATCCAGTTATATCAAATGCAGGTATGAGATATGGAGATGTAGGTTAATTCTTTTCAGTTTTGCAAAGTCGGTATTCGTTGGGAATCTTGTTTAATTTTTCTTTATTCTCCTGCTCATGTAAGGCCTGTCAGTCTCCTGCTCGCAGCCTCCTCTAGGCTTCCTCAAGCTGCTTGTGCTCAACCAAACCCATACTGCCATGGACAATGACGTCACGCCTGCCATAGGAGAACATAATGCAGTCAACAAATACACACACACCCCCACAACAGCAACATTATGTAGGCTAGTGTTACCAATGATTAGTAAAATACATGTATAGTTAAAACATCCAGCAGGCAGACAACTGAGAAAGGCATTGTTGTCATTATGTACACACAATCTATAAACACATAATATCATCAACAGGGGAAATGTGACTGTGCTTTCCAGCTACCGCCCCCACCCCTCCTCTAATCTGCCTGACCTAGCAGCACAGCAGGGGTACAGTCAGTGCTGGCGCGTATGTCAATGGATTCCCACTGCTAGGGCCCCTCTGACAGGGCAGGCGGTTAGATGTATTGACCTGTGCTTAGCTGGTTCGTTACAGCCCAATGGATGTTGCTGGAACAACAGACAGCCCCCTCAATATCATATGAAGGACATCCCTGTCGTGCGCTCTCCTCTTCCTTCTCCCTCAGCCACGAACAGGTTAGGCTCAGTGATGAATGGGCTGCAAGGGAGACCTCAAGTGTGACATACTTAATCACAACCCCATGATCAAAATTGCTGTTTTTCTTTTCTTTGCTCGCTGAGACATTTTTTCAAAGACGGATGATAACGGACAATTCTTCTAGAAGCCCATTTCTAGTTATTTTTGGGAAGTCCTGGCCTCTGACATTACCTTCATTCTATTTAACAAGAAGGACTTTGCTAATTTGCTAATGCTAATTACACAGCATTTAAAACAGAAAACAGGGTACCATTCAGTTTATTGAACCTCTTCAATCATAACTAATCAGTAGCCATGAAGGCCAACATTAATTTAGGTAGAAGTGAACAAATTGAAAAAAGTCTAATTTTATAAATGTAAACCCTCATCTACTATAGTCAATCCATCTGTATATCTGCCCCCCCTGCTGTTTAAACACATACATTGTAGGCAATGAAAGTAAGTGGTTAAGAAAGGGAATAAAGAGTGATATTTTTTTGTGATTTCTAATTATGCAATAAATAATCATAACAAATATGGTTTATTAACATATACTGTGTCAACAGTTTTACAAGAGAACACGTTTGTACTGATTGTAAAACGAATCCCTGGATTCTGTGAATATTACAAACTTTCAACCATTCATCCCGTCCTTATACATGTGAGAATATAAATAAATACAGAAAAGGCCACAATTTTGAATGATAACATTATAAAATAAGCATTAAGTTGTCAAGATGACTGGACAAGCTCAAACTTGCTTTCTGTTGATGGTGCTTCTATCACCTCTCCTGACATAAATTCATCCTAAAAAGAACAGAACAAATTAGTAAAACACTGTGTGAATATAACATCTACAGACAGTCACACATAATAAATAGTATTAGGTTGCCAAATGTAGCATGTGATCATACAATATGCAAATATCAAACATGGCAACATATTATGAAGCATAATATGAAGGCAGACAGCTTTTTTCAGAAGCTATTTCTAGCTGTCTTAAAGGATGAGGGACCTGTAATTTTTCGTCAAATCAACCAAATTCCACACATTGGGTTTGTGCTAGGGAACATTGATTAATAATATTTTTGGGACTGTTGCAGTGAGTTGAAGATCGCTTTGAAGAGATCATAATGATAAATCCCAACTATACCAACCTTGTCATAGATGACTTTCACAATGAGCGAACAACTTGGACAGGTTGCTACATCTTCCCCATTTTCTAAATCTTCCTGGATAAACAAATAATTACATGAGACTACAAAGCATGACTGATGATAATGATGTCACTACTTGATGCCAAAGCTAAACACCTTTGGAAATGTTCCACTTGCATGGCCTGAGCTGAAATGGTAAAGGGGCCAAAGCTCTCCAATTGTCAATAACATGGACAAAGTGCTTTGAGTTGTCCAAGTGACCAAATGAGCTTTCTCTTACATTACAGGCTTCAAACACACTACACTAGTGATAGCTAGCTAGTATAGCCTAGCCTATCGTTGTACCTTACAGCCACTTACTTTTGTAATAGCAAATTTGTCACCGCAGGGGCAAGGGAAATAATACGTTTCTGTGTCCTCATCATATTCAAAGTCTTCGATCTCCACTTCGTCATGAAAGACAGACATGGTTAAAATAAATACGGGTAATTATCAAGCCACACATTGGAGCTCACGCCTGATCGAAAGCAACGTGACGTAAAAAACGTCAAAACGCCGTCTCAGGCATTTGACGTAGCTAAAGTAATCGACGCGACCGCCAGGGGTGCCAAAGAATATGTAGTTTTTGGCAGATCTATCTTGTCTTGCTCAGTGATTCCCTGAAAACTGCGCTTGTCGTTCACATCTGCACACATCTGGTGCTGGTGATGTTTCAGATTGGGGTTTTACTCTGTATAACTCGAGACAACTATCATTTCAGTCTGCCTGCGCTTCGTTCATTATTTGTATATAGCCGGACAAGTTTTCCCTTTTTTCTCAGCGTGAGAAATACAAGGTGTTGCGTGACAGTGTGAGAAATGGCTGAAATGCGTGAAACTTGAGAACCCTGCATTAGTGGTTCTTAAGTGACCTCTCCCAAATCCAGATAGGCAAACCCTACACGGACACAGGAATAGAACGTATTAACACACGCACACACACACGCACACACACACACACACACACACAGAGAGATGACACGAGATGTAAGTACTTAAATGGTCAAATGCCTCGTCAGAAAATATTCTAATTGGTTTATTTAATAAGCATGGGACATTTGGAGCCAAGAGGCTGCATCACTACAATGTACTATGATGACCAGGAGGACACATAGCACACTGTTCCCTTCCTGGATTCACCCCTACCTTAAAACCAGAAGTTCTCTGAATTACGCATTTGGTAGGATTAGGTGTAGTTGAGTAATTTAGGAGTATTTGATAGAGGATAATTTGGTGTACTTTGGACAGGATCAATATAAACATCAAGCAGTGTCTCTTAAAAATAAAGTTGTATTACAATGAAAAACAGCATGTTTGCATGATGTATGCATGTATGAGTTTGTGCACACTACACATTGCTAAAGTTGGCAGTGTCTCCTAAATGTTGTATCACTGTCGAATGAAGGACATGTGTTCTGTTGATTAAATCCACTGTTTTCCAAATTGAGCTGATCATGTTTTGGTAGATTCTCAAAAGCATGTGTTGAAGACATTGCAGTGTATTTGCTTGGAATGGAAGTAAACAAGCAATGCTTATTTTATATACACTAGGTTTTCACAAAATCACCAAATTATATTCACTGTCTGGATAAATCTGGACAGGATCACACACCAGGACAAACCACAGAGCAACAAAGGTGACTTCATGCAATCAGTGATAAAAACAAGATAATTGAATCAGCAGAATCAGCAGAGATTCGTTTGTTAATAAAACCTTCCAATCCCCCAACACTTTAGACTTCTTTAGTCAGTAACTTTTTCTTTGAAAAAAGTAATTTACAGTTGATGAGACCAAATTACATTTGCAGTCACTTTTGTTCAGCTGTGCCTTAACTTAAGAGAGAGTTATGTGTAGAATTCACAATCTTCAAAGATCTGAACCTGTACTCAGGTGCCTTAGAGTTGAAACTGGTGTTAGAGCAATCTATCATCATTTAAACTTTGGAATCACTTTGGAATCATAAACGACTGTCTACAATTTTATCACAGTCCATCACAATTCCACACTAAAAGAAAACAACAGCGATTTTAATGTTAACCGAAGATGCATATCATAGGTTGTATATGCCTGGTCTATTGGAATTTAAGGAAAATAATCACCATAACCATTTCCATATAGGAAAATTTCCTAGCTAACCTGAATAGTTGCTGGGAATGGAATCCATTTAGATTGCTGTTGTGGAAAGGATATACATGCTTAAATTTTTCTTTCTCTAAGGGACCTAACCTTTCAGTTGTCCACCCGAATCTTACTTTTAAATTGTATTAATATATTTTAATTAATAATATTGAGTAAATGACAGCTCAGATGATCCATGTCACATGGGTGAAGTATGCCATGTTACCCAGTGTTAAAGCAATGGATTCCTGTTGGATGGGTCAAATTAGATGACATAATTTGTATTATGCAGTTGAAATGAAGTTGAAATGTTAGCGATGTGTACTACTGTATGTCTTCACAAAGTCCTCTTTGAAATGGTGAGATTTTTGGTTGTTGTTCTAGATTAGGTTATGAGAACAATCCCACTTCCCTCCACAATTAAACACAGTAATAATTGTTACAGCTGTCTCTCCACCACTTCCCAGAAATGCTGTTATGCTTGAGTACTGTAATACTCTGAAGGGTTGTCAGTCAACGTAAAACATTAGTGTTTGGTTTCCTTCAGCTGGAGTTTGATAGACAGGGCTTTCACAAAATAGGCTACACCAAGGAGGAAGACCCATCAACACATGTTTATAGTGGGAAAAGCGGTTTTATTGAATACTTTTACTGAAATAACTTGTTCCTATTAAAGGCTTAATCTAATACTATTGGGCTTGTAGACAACTGAAAACAAGCGCTCTACACCCATACGAAAACCCTGACACCGACAAGACTATACAGCCACTTTTGTTTTGGAAATAGTGTCTCTGTGTCCTCATCATATTCAAAGTCTTTAATCTCGGGGATCATTAACAACATGACAAACACGAATGTTTTACGTTGCCGCGGGACATTCCCCAAGGCAAGTAGGGTGAAGTGCTTTCCCCAAGGACACAAGGTCGTTTCGCATGGCTGGGAATCGAACCGGCAACTTTCTGATTAATAGCCTGATTCCTTAACCGCTCAGCCATCTGTCCCCCATACATGACATACATGAAATGTAAGTACTTCAATGGTCAATGGTTCTGCCTCGTCAAAAAATATTTTATTAGCATGGAAAATTCTTTTTGGAGCCAAGAAGCTGCCTCACTACTATGATGACCAGGAGGACACATAGCACACTGTTCCCTTCCTGGATTTACCCCTACAGTACATACAAACAAACAGTTCTCTGAATTACACATTTGGCAGGATTAGGTGTAACTTAGTTTAGTAACTTCTGAGTATTTGATAGAGGATAATTTGGTGTACTTTGGACAGGATAAATATAAACGTCAAGCATTGTCTCTTAAAAGTTGTATTACAATGAAAAACAGCATGTTTGCATGATGTATGCATGTATGAGTTTGTGCACACTACACATTGCTAAAGTTGGCAGTGTCTCCTAAATGTTCTATCCCTGCCGAATGAAGGTCATGTGTTCTGTTGATTAAATCCACTGTTTTCCAAATTGAGCTGATCATGTTTTGGTAGATTCTCGAAAGCATGTGTTGAAGATATTGCAGCGTAATTGCTTGGAAAGGAAGTAAACAAGCAATGCTTATTTTATATACAGTACACTAGGTTTTCACAAAATTATATGATTATATTCAAATTATATTAACTGTCTGGATAAATCTGGACTTTTTCACAGGCTATCACAGATCGATGTCCACTGGCGACCAGGTCCAGCGTTAGCAGACCGACGACCAGGCAGATGTTGACAGCTCAAACCCCCCACACCAAAGGGAGGTGTGGAGGGGGGACATTGAGAGAAGAGCAGGAATTAGAAAATGCAAGGAGAAACTAACAGTTACAGTAATATTAAGAACGAGGTCCCCACCGGTCAAGTGTGGACTAGTGCAGCAATTTAGCAGAGAAAAAAGGGTATTTGATGCAGCCCTAGACACTAAGATAGCGCCAGCCCCCCTCGGTTGGAACATGAAATCTGATGAGACCAAATTAAATTAGCAGTCACTTTTGCTCAGCTGTGTCTTAATTAACTTAAGAGAGGGTTATGTGTAGATGTTTTATCACAATCTTCAAAGATCTGAACCTGGACTCAGGTGCCTGGTGTGTTGGAGCAATCAATCATCATTTTAAACTTTGGAATCATAAACAACTACAGTTTAATCACAATCCTTCACAATTCCACACTAAAAGAAACAACAGCGATTCTAATGTTAACCAAAGATGCATATCATAGGTTGTATAGGCCTAATCTATCGGAATTTAAGGAAAATAATCACAATAACCATTTCCATATAGGAAACATTTCCTAGCTGACCTGAATAGTTGCTGGGAATGGAATCAATTTAGATTGCTGTTATCGTGGAAAGGAAATACATACTTAAAATGTTTGTTTCTCTAAGGGACTTCCAAACCTTTCATTTTTGAATTGTATTAATATATTTGAATTAATCTGTTAGCAATATTGAGTTAATCCTCGTGCTGCCTTCGGGTCACATGACCCAAAGGTTCATAACGAACCATCATTGTGTTTACCCAATTTTACCCAATACAAAAACAAATAATATTTTTTTTCTTTTAACCATTCCAATGTGGGGGGTCTGAGACAGCCCGACAGTTAAAAGAAAATGCTTCACTTTGTTTTTGTATGAGGTAAATTTGTCGCAATACGACGGTGGGTCACAATGACTGATGGGTCAGAATGACCCGAAGATAACACAAGGGTTAAATGACAGCTCAGATGATCCACGTCACATGGGTGAAGTATGCCGTGTTACCCAGTGTTAAAGCAATGGATTCTTGTTGGATGGGTCAAATTAGATGACAGAATTTGTGTTATGCAGTTGAAGTGAAGTTGAAAAGTTAGCGATGTGAGCACTACTATATGTCTTTACAAAGATCTCTTTGAAACTGTTAAATGGTTGGTTTTTGTTCTAGAAAACACCACATACTTTGGGAATATCTCATGGGAAGAGTTCAGATGTTGTAAATAAGGTACAGTAACATCATCAACATCATCCTGTGTGTGTGGAGATCTGAGGGAGCGCTTTCTGAAATGAAGGATCCTGCCTCTCTCTTTCTCTGCTCTGTATTTCTATGTATGTGTGTGTGTTTGTGTGTGTCTGTGTGTGTGCGTGTGTGAGTGTGTGTGTCACATAACTACTCAAGTCAGTTATCAGTTAGGGAAGTCATTTCAAGGATTCTCACATCTCACTTTGTTACACTGTTACACCATTCTTTTGGATTCACATTGATGGTAAATTTTCATCACCCATAGAAGTCAGATTTTATAAGTTAAAAAAATACATTGTTTGAGGTGAAAAAAAAATGGAAAAAAAGATTGGGGTACAAGATGGTGTCCTCGGTACTTGTAATAATGTTCCTGAGTGTAAACTATCCGAAAAGAAGGTTAGGTCGATTTCTTACACAAAGCTGCCATGCTGTTAAGAAACATGTCATCGTAATGTTTCTTCCATGGTCATGAGGGTGAAATGACATTCTCTCTCCATAATGAACTAGGAAAATACCATGACTGCATGGAATACACTATTGAGGGAGTCATGAGATTTAAAATGATTTCATCAAGTTGACTACCTTTAATCTTGTAATGCAATTTCAGTGTTGGAAAGTGTTTCTATAGAATGTCCCTGAACTCTGCAAATGTCCCAAATTAAACCATAAGAAATTAGTATTCAAGAAAGTGGGCCACACACAAATAATGTGTGGATAATCAGTGTAGTAGTGGGAAAGATGATCATAATTATAGATACATTCTAGTGCTGTTTGTGTATCTTCTATCTTATTATTACATTTGTGGCACAAGTTTTCTGTTTTGCCCATCACATAGTTAGCCTAGTCCTAAACACTAAAAACTCATGTCCGAAAAGCCTTAAACTGTTCATTTAAAATCCTAGAAATGTAATTTGAGAGACAACCAGAGGCCTGATGTTTAGTTAGGGAGTCAGGTGGCTGAGCGGTTAGGGAAGCGGGCTAGTAATCTGAAGGTTGCCAGTTCAATTCTTGGCCGTGCCAAATGACGTTGTGTCCTTGGGCAAGGCACTTCACCCTGTGTCCCTGTACTTATTGTAAGTCGCTCTGGATAAGAGCGTCTGCTAAATGACTAAATGTAAATGTAGTTACTCCTGGAGATAGTTCATACTGTTGTCTTCCTCTTAACCTTCTGAAATACCGCCAACACCTCCTAACACACACACACACACACACACAGGTCCCCTGTAAAGAGAGAGATGACTATCTATTCCAACTGAAGTCGATGATTCATTGTTTAGTTGATGGCCTCCTTTAAGAGATACATTGTTCTCTCACGCATAGTCTAACCCCTCATTATGTCCCACGTCATAATATATTCTATGTGTATGTTTGAAGATCATGTCTTTCCTCATTGCGTATGGATATGACCATGTACATACTGACAGTCATCCCAGTGCAAGAATATAGTATGTTACCGTTGTCTTATAGTAAAAAACCTAGAAAGCTACTTTCGAGGAAATCATAGTTTTTCTCGGGTGGGCGTTGAACTTATACTGCTATGGATTGGACAGCCAGCCCCTTTTAGTCACACCACTGCCCTGCCCAGAGGATGGCTGCGGCTGTAATCACATAAAGCCTGGGGCTGGCCCTCTCCATCGTCACTCTGCACAGACTTCACCGCTGAGCACTCCACTGACAGGTCAGTACCCTTCTCTTCATCCTATCTCTGGCACTTGCCAGACTTGACTCGCTTGACTTGATCACCAGCGTTCCATCTGTATCTTCCACTTCCAGTCCTTGTCTTAACCTGCATCCACTTCTATTTACCTTTTGAACGCTCATTGCCTTCAATGCTTCTCCTTTCCCTGTCAGGCACTCTGTGTGTCACACTGTGCCATCCCAGCCTTATTTGCTCATTTGTAGAATCAGGCACACACACGGCTGTAGTATATAGTGACATAGTGTGAGGATCGCGATGTCGTGCATGTATATAACAGACATTTTGATGTCGATGCTGCGGTTCTTTCATATCAGACATTAGTTTGATTGTCTTGTATGGAAATGAAGTATACTGTGCACTTTAAATACCAAATAGACACTATTTGAGCCTGGCTAACACGGAAAGCACATTTCTTGCAGATTAAGAGCAGGCTACTGGCACGGAATAATTATTCAAGAGCAGTGTCATCTCAGCTTGAGTGGTCAGCTACCCATACAAGTTTAAACAGGTGCAGCGCTGTACCTTTTCTGTCTTACTTTGTGGACAGCAAAAAATGTCTGTTCAGGATACAGTCTACTGTACTACAGAATACAGACAAGCCTAATTGGCTTCCTGGTTCTCTTAAGACAGCACATACCAGTTCAATGTATGCATGTACCGGTATATACTGACACACTGAAGATGTATAATGTTGCTTTCTGCATGGGACACAAAAATACAATTGTGCTGTGGGCACAATTGTTATAGTTGGTCTCATAGTTTTATGAGAAAGCACTAGGTTTACCTTGAGACCCTTCATGCCGACAGGAAAGACATGACCATGAGCGTGACTCCAATTAGCAGAGGTAGAAAAAGTTCCTCTCCTCAATAGTTCTGTAAGGTCAAGAGTTGTCCTTGGTTACAAATGAACCGTCTTTTCCACACAATGAGGGCAAGCTATCCTTCCAGTAGTTAATAACTACTAGCTAGTAACTAATGTTCTAATTGGATTAGCATGGGTAGGTAAAGGTAAAAAAAAGGATTTTAAAATAAATTACCCAAAAATAGCAAATGTTTCAGTTGAGGTAAAGCTTCAGAGATAGAGACAGAAACAAAAAAATGAAAATGTTTCGCTTGTCCTAAACCTTTAACCTTTTTGTAAATTAAAGGTTTTGACCTATAGAAGACAAGAACTATGTGACACCCTTTTTCCTCAGTACACGCATTAAATATGTATTTGAAAATATTATGATGTTAATGTATTTACTGTACAATGTAATTTTCTGACTCAATAGCCTACTACTGCAATGCAATAGAATAGAATGTTGTAAGTAGACATTTCAATTTCATAAATTGGGGACCACTGTTATGCGCAATCACATGGGTCAAAGTCTGGGTGCAGTTCTATCTAATTATTACATTTGTGGCACGAGTTTTCTGATTTGCCCGTCACATACTTAGACTAGTCCTAAACACTAAAAACACATGTCAGAAGAGCAATTCTTAGTCTTTGGCTACCAAATCAAATCAAAACTATCTCTGTGAAACCAATTACTGTTCATTGAGCCACAACGATGCTTTTGTTCTACCATAAACTCCAACACATGTCCAGAGTAAAGTAACATATGGTCATTAAATGATTACAGTAGCCTTGTGATCCGGATGGTAATACAAGCCCTTTCATGGAAACATAATGAATGGTGATCTTATGAGAGATTATGAGAGTTTAGTGGCTCCAACTGTCCTACACGTCACAACATATAAAAAAGAATGCAATTATGCTAATCTAGAATCTTCTGCATTCCTGTAGGCAGTGGGAAAGACTTAAGACGAAATGTCGGACCGCTATGACTGCCATGAGTGCAAGGAGTCCCTGTATGGGCGGAAGTACGTTCTCAGAGAAGACAGCCCCTACTGTGTGAAATGCTACGAGAGCCTCTTTTCCAACACCTGCGAGGAATGCAAGAAGTTCATTGGCTGCAGTAGCAAGGTGGGTCCAACACTCATCGTCGATTGGCTACCCCTGTGCACTTCCTGAAGCTTCTCGATCTAGTCCAAGCTACAGTAACGACATTGGTGGTGGCACGTTTGACAGCAACCCCTACTTCCGACCAAAACCCCATCATTCTTTTTCTCCCGTTTCAGGATCTGTCTTACAAGGAACGCCACTGGCATGATGAGTGTTTCCACTGCTTCAAATGCAGCCGTTCCCTGGTGGACAAGCCCTTCTCCACCAAGGACGAGCAGCTGCTGTGCACCGATTGCTACTCCAACGAGTACTCCTCCAAGTGCCATGAGTGTAAGAAGACCATCATGCCAGGTGAGAACCGACAAACTGTTCTCTAGGTTAGAGCAACCAAAACTGAGTTGATGACTGTATGTATGTGCTTAAATGAACTGTATAAAACCGCTCTCGAAAATGACTGATTTTGAGGGGGGGATAGTCGGTTTAGCAATCTTGGGTATCAGCTGATTTAATCGGTTAGTTGGTTCAAACTAACCAAGCTGTATGACCACCCACAGGTCCTCCACCATCCTGACAGACACAACACCAACAAAAAGCATGTTTTTTCATTCCTACCCATGTCTCTCCATCTCTCCCTCTTTTTTCTTTCTGTCTTCTCTCACTCCCTGAATGTCCCTCTCTGGTCTTCAGGCTCTAGGAAGATGGAGCACAAGGGCAACAGCTGGCATGAGGCCTGTTTCACATGCCAGCGCTGCCAGCAACCCATTGGAACCAGGAGTTTCATCCACAAGGACAGCAGCAACTACTGCTTGCCATGCTACGAGAAGCAGTTTGCTATGCAGTGCATCCACTGCAAGAAGGTAATCAGAAAACAAAACGGGAAGGTGCACGGCGGAGCATTAATAATGCTTTCTTTGCACTTTTGAGACATGATTATCCCAATTTATTGGCACATGCTACTTGTTAAATGAAGGATATCTTTAACTGGGCAATGACGTAAAAAAAACATCCTGTGACTTCCTGTTCCTTGTTCTTTAGCCAATCACCACCGGCGGGGTGACCTACCGTGACCAACCCTGGCACAAGGATTGTTTCCTCTGCACTGGGTGCAAGCAGCAGCTGTCTGGTCAACGGTTCACCTCCCGTGACGACTTTGCCTACTGCCTCAACTGTTTTTGCAACCTGTTTGCCAAGAAGTGTGCCTCCTGTACCACCCCGATCAGTGGTACGACCTTGAGTTTCCTCACCGACATATCTCCACGTCTATCAGTCCGGTCACGCTGTGCATGACACTCACTATGCAACTCATTTGTCCAGGGATGTCCACTGCAATTTCAATCTTTGCCACTCGGCTCGAGTTTTCGATCCCTCCTGTATCTTCGATCTAATTCTGTTAGTGCGTTATTACATTAGTAGTCAGGAGTTATTTGGGTGGAGTGTCATGTCGAGGTTGACCCATTTGTTGTCTAGGAAAGTCACAGATGACTTGCTGGCCCCACAACCTGCCACTATCTTCCTGTACTGACGCTTTTTGTAGCAACTTTTGTCTCATCAAGATTATTACCAATTTATATGTAGTTTCCTGTAGTCACTTTTACTTGTTCTCTCAGTGTTCTTGAATGTATAAGGAAGATTAAGTGAGGTATTCAATGCTTCATCTGTCTTATAGTGGACTTTCTTTCATCATTAATGAAATCAATTAATATAAATAAATTCAATTTCTGTAATCGTTAACCTGGCATACCCACAACACTACGGTCCCTGTTGTGTTCCAGGTCTGGGAGGGAGCAAGTACATCTCGTTTGAAGAGCGCCAGTGGCACAACGACTGCTTCAACTGCAAGAAGTGCTCCGTATCCCTGGTGGGGCGGGGCTTCCTGACGGCCCGCGACGACATCCTGTGTCCCGAGTGCGTCAAAGACGTCTGAGAGACGTGGAGCAGGATGACCTTCGCTTCCACCAACGAGTACAGCGCCGCAGGTGTTACCAGCCAAAGAGCCGGAAAACAATAATCTCACTAACATTTTATGGCCTGAACCTCATATTTCTCTAACTTAGATTAACCCAGTGTTCCCAGTTAAGGAGGATTTGTATACCGCTGGACTTGTTTGATTGAAATGATCATAAAGCTGAATCAGTTATCCTATGAATCAATTACAATATTTATACTATATTAACCCTTTCCGCAATATAACGTTACTCTTTTGTTGAACACATTTATTCTAATTTAACACTAACCAGATATAATTTACGTTAAAGATGAGAAATATAATGACAGAAGCTTATGTGATTCCAAAAATAAAGACACTGTTATGCCATTCACAGTTTACAGTGTGTCCTTTTGTAAAGGTTTTTCCGTGATGCCGGTATGGATGAAACGCACAGCAAACTCAGCCCAAAGGCATGAAACTCACAGAAGTACATTGTGGCAACCGGGGTCCTGTACTAGCCATTAGGACATTAGTGACATTAGAGTGACATTAGAGTCCAAAGGGAAAGCACATGACTGCACCAGTTATGGAAGACAGAGAGATTCTAGACGTCGCACAAACAGGACATACACCAATTATCAAGCAGACCAAGCACCAAGGAGTCAGGTGGCTGAGCGGTGAGGGAATCGGGCTAGTAATCCGAAGGTTGCCAGTTCGATTCCTGGTCATGCCAACTGATGTTGTGTCCTTGGGCAAGGCACTTCACCCTACTTGCCTCGGGGGAATGTCCCTGTACTTACTGTAAGTCGCTCTGGATAAGAGCGTCTGCTAAATGACTAAATGTAAATGTAAGGATGTTTAAAGATGGCGGCCTGTTAGTTTCTATGGAAAGTGGCGCATTGAAGCTCAAAAGACAAGATACGGACTGCACGATGCTGAACCTTCTCGATCATCCGGTCTTGCACAGCAGTGTCCCTCTTTGCTACTGGCTTCTTGATAGGTCGATGCCATCTTTTGACGTAAGCATCTTTGACGAAAGCAAAACAAATGGAGTGGTAGCTTTCACGTTTCGGATTTGTTTCAAACTGCAAAAACTCCTCTATGAAGAACTGTATTTTGAGCCTGGTTTGAGAACAGAATTCTTTTTGTGGGTGGGTGATAGGGAGTCAGTTGGCTGAGCGGTGAGGGAATCGGGCTAGTAATCCGAAGGTTGCCAGTTCGATTCCCGGTCATGCCAACTGACGTTGTGTCCTTGGGCAAGGCACTTCACTCTACTTGCCTCGGGGGAATGTCCCCGTACTTACTGTAAGTCGCTCTGGATAAGAGCGTCTGCTAAATGACTAAATGTAATGTAATGTAAATGATAGTTTGGGGATATTTTGACTTGACTTAATAGAATAAAATCACCGGAAAGAGTGTCAAATCAGAAATGCAATACCACCAAGATTGATTGTGCCTTTGTTTCAAGCTGAGGAGCTGGGGATGGGGGCTTGAGACGAGACCGACAGGAGCGACGTGGCCACAATCCCAGACCTATACTGCCCTCTTATGGCAGCATGGGAAAACACAACATTAAGGAACTTTCCAGGAAAAGGTTCCCCAAAAAACTCCCCTTTTCTAATAGAAAATGTCACATGCCCCAGTAATTTATCAAACCTACTGAGTATAAGTATGCAACATTCATCAAATCGCAAACTCCAACTCTGGTATTTTGCACAAAATACTTTGGCCCAGCATGCCAAGCCAATGTGACCGGCCCAGACGACAGTCAGTTCCCTACCAGCGCCACAGTCTAGCCAGTAGCCCACTGACTGGCAGAGGGACGAAAGGCCTGATTAAGCCTAATAGAGGGTTAGGGTTAGAGGATCATCTGCCTTCTATCAGAGTGCCATCTGGGGGGCAATCTCCAGGACTTCCATGGGCTTGTGGAGGTCGAATTACAATGAGGAGGCTAAATGAGGGACGGAGACCAAGAGGGGTTGAGTGGAGGAAGCTCTGTAAAGAGGAAAAGTAGATACAGATGAATGGAGGGTAAAGGAAAGGGCTGAGGTGATTGAAGGGTGGAGGCTGGGGTGGAGGCAGGAAGGTGGAGGCAGGAGGGTGGAGGCAGGGCGTGGAGGCAGGAGGGTGGAGGCAGGAGGGTGGAGGCAGGGGGGGTGGAGGCAGGGCGTGGAGGCAGGAGGGTAGAGGCAGGAGGATTGAAAGGTCACAAAGTGGAGGAAGAGTGGAGAGGCTGGGGGGGGGGGGGGGGGGGGACTTTAACCCGGTTGGTGCTGGGTATGGGCTCTGGGTGGAGCGGATTTGTGGCGGGCGCAGTCATGTGGGGATCAGCATCCGAAACTCCACATAATCCTTTGCAGAGAGGGAGGGAAGGAGAGAGAGGGCGAGGTAGAGCACGAGAGAGCAAGAAGGGGATTTCACTTCGGACAACTCCGAGGCACGAAGCGTAGGTAGGAACACAAAAAGCCAGACCCAGGGGCCTCTAGCCACCAAACAAAGTCGCGCAAAATTCTTCTTCTACCCGTCTGAACCTCGGACCTGGTCCTCCTGGCGTGCGGTGCCGTTCTCCTGGAACCATGGCCCAGTCTGACGCCAGACTCAGCCAAGACCTCGCCAACGGAATGGTCGTCCACAGCTCCGCGGCGGGAGCCGTGTCAGATCCGGACACGCGGAAAAACTGGGAGGACGAGGAAGAGGACGAGGAGGACGAAGAGGTGGAGCTGGCCGAGGAGGTCGGCGAGGACAGCGAGGTGACGTGCGAGGAGGAGGGCGCGCCGGGGGGAGGCGACGGGACCGGGGAGACAAAGGGAGAGGAGGGGGGGAGGGGAGGAGAGGGAAGTCGAAGAGCAAAAAAAAGAGGAGGGGGCGACGGGGGTCGAGGAGACGCAGGCGACGGCCGGGGAAGAGGTCGAGGGCGGAGAGGGAGAAGGGGGAGAAGGGGCGTGGACCGGGCCTGCGGTCACGAGAGGAGACGAACCGAAGCGCGGCGACGTCCGCCAGCGGGCGGACGAACGGGCGGACGGGGAAACAGAGCTGGAAAGTGGCGCTCACCTGATCGCCCCTCCACCGATTTCATCGGACACGTCCGACCTGGACACGGCGGAGAGGAGCGCGGTGCCGTCTGCAGGGGAGAGGAGAGGAGAGGAGGAAGACACTGAAGGGGGAAGGAAACAGGAAGAGGAGGGAGGGCAGTCAGAAGGAAAGGTGTCAGGTGGAAGAGAAACAAACAGTCCTATTGACAAATCCCAAGAGACAGACCAGGGCCAGGGTAAGGTGTCTGAGGGGCTGGGGTTTATTGTCGACGAGGTAGGGAGGAAAAAGGAGGAGCCTTCGACAGACGCTGAGGAACTGCAGCCTGAGGCGCCTGTTGATGATGGAGCTAGGCTCGGAACGCGTGTGGAATCAGGTGTAACTGGCGACGACATCATAAAGAAGAGTGGAGCGCTTGAGAAGGCAGATGTGCCGTTCAGCCAATCCGCCGGTGTCAGCGAGACCGGGGAAAACACAGGAGGTGGGTTTGAAAGTCACGCGACTGACCCCTGTCAGATGTCGTCTCCTGGCGATGAGGTCAGAGACACAGAGGAGGCACGGGATGCCCGGGGGACAGGAGGAGAGCGGAGCCGGGAAGTGGGGGAGAATGAACACTCCATCAGTGAAGGCTTCCCAGAGACAGAGGCGGACGACAGCCAGCTGAAAATCGACTCAGACCGAAACCAGCCGGGAGTGGCCCTCCCTTGCAGCGAGGCACAGGTGGAGAAGACCACAGAGGAAGTCGTAAGGGCGGAAGAGAAGGGGCTTCAGGATGTTGAACCTCCGCCCCCGCCGCCCCTGACCGACATGGAGGCAGTTGAAAACGAAAAACAGGAAGCACCAGAGCGGCAGCAGCTCGATGGTATCCTTCCACCTGTGGAGGGGGCCCAGGGAGGGGCCCGGAGCGGGAAACAGCCTGGGCCCGGCGAGAGTGAGGAGGCTGAGGGAGGAGATCTGAAGGAGGGTGTTAGCCACCAGACGGAGGAGCGCTGCCAGGTGGCTGCGGATGACAGGGACAGGCCAGCCGGGGGAGGGGCCGGGGGGAGGGAGGAGCAGGCAGGGGATAATGCGGTCACAGGGACTGACCCAGGTAGTGGTCAAGTGCAGACGGAGGGAGGGATCTCACCGGGCCCGGGGGGAGGTGAAGGAGAGGAGCAGCCGCCCGTTGCCGAGGAGACGAGGAGAGGGCAGGAGGAGCACGGGGATTTCGATCACGTCGAAGAGGCTCTTGAGGTAGACGAGGGGGGAGACGAGGGGAGAGGACAGCCAGGGGAAGCTACTTTGGAGGACTCCCCGCCTGGAGAGGAGGGAGGGGCTCGGCAGATGGAAGAGCCAGGAAAGATCACTGAGGGCGCCACAAAGGAAGCGCCGTGTGGGGCTCAGGTGGGGCAGCAAGCAGTGTCAGTCCTCCTGGATCAGCCAGACTCTAGGGAGGAAGGAGGGGTTGAGATGGCGGAAGAGCCTGTGACCGTTCTGGATGATGAGCCTGTCACTAAAGATGGAAAGGTAAACACAGAACTTGGGGAGGGGGGAGAAGGGAAGAAGTCGGAAGTCGGTGGGGAAACCACAACGTCAATGGAGGTGAGGGCCATGGAGTCCTCCCAGCCCGCTGTAAGGGTGGGACCAGAAGGGGACGAGAAAGACCTCGCGAGACACAACGCCTCGGTGGAGAACGGCCTCCGGGAACCCCAGGAACAGAAGGAAGCCCAACGCGAGAAAGAGGAGCCCACGTCTGCCGGAAGGAAGCCTCCCTCCTCCCTCCGGAGAGACGCCGAGTGGATCCCGAAGAACTCCTCCTCCGAGGAGAGCCGCGCCCCGCCGGCGAGGGATGACTGGATCAAGGAGCTGAGGGAGGTGATCAAGGAGGAGGCCCAGTCGCCCAAACGGAAGGCGGAACCCGTGAAGAAGAAAAAGGTGGTCCTGATCCAGGAGACGCCGAGGAGGGAGGAGAGGAGGGAGGAGGCGAGGAAGACCAAGGAGGAGGGGAAGGAGATGCCCAAGAAGTCGGTGAGGGTGGAGAGCCCACGACCTCAGCGGGAGGACAGCGGCGGCACGGACCCACAAGAGTACGAGCTCTCTCTCTACGTCAAGGTAAGGCCAGACGGAAAAGGTTTCCCCAACTCTCTCTCTGACCTCTGCAGGTTCAGTGAGATGGTCTCTGGTGTTCTGTATTCACAATCTGCTTGTTTGATCCTGGGCTCTAGCATGGTGGTGTAGAATGTGTTTGGCTGGAGCTGGTAGTCACCAGCTTTGTAAATGATAATAATTTGGTTATTTAGCTTTTATCCAAAGCAACATGCAGAAGGGGATTTGAACCTGCAACCTCTTGATTTGATGTCAAATGCTCTAGCACTGAGCTATGTCCTTAGAACTAAAAACACCACTTCACCATGACTCCATGTAATTGGGTAGACACTAGACAGGTGGCCGGTTTGCATTTCTGAGACACAGACTGTGGTGTGCTTTGGCTTTGGATAGGTTTGTGTGAGGCCTAAGAATTCTTGTTTACAGTTCACATCTCTCATGTTGTTATGGACATGTTGCCAGTGTTACATCATCCAGGTAAGGGAGCGATGTACAGCACATGTCAGTTGTCGTAGGCTTCTTGACAACATGTAGTAGGTAAGTGTAGAGGATTTAATAGTTTGTTGGTTGTTGTCTAAAGCGACAACAACCACATTTCAGCTCCAGCCCTTTGATAAGAGCTTTATAGTGCCAGGTGAGAAGACATAACATTCAGCCAATCAAAGATATCTCTTTCTCTGTCTGTCGGTCTGTCTGTCTCTTTATTTCTCTCTCTCTCTCTCTCTCTCTCTCTCTCTCTCTCTCTCTCTCTCTCTCTCTCTCTCTCTCTCTCTCTCTCTCTCTCTCTCTCTCTCTCTCTCTCTCTCTCTCTCTCTCTCTCTCTCTCTCTCTCTCTCTCTCTCACCTAATCCAATCAGATTATTGGCACTAAAACGTCAACAGTGTCCTGAATCCCCCAGAATCAAAACCTTCTGTCAGGGATGGTGTGGACATTCTGTCTGTCCTATTCTCTTAGGTAGCTGCTAGTATCAATATAATGTGGTGCTTGAAGTGCCTGCTGCTCTGAAGGAAGTTGATGCTAGCCATGTCCGGCCTTAGCTTAGCTTCTTAGGAGATATTTATGTAAGTGTCTGCTCTGTGTTGGTCAGTTGGTCAGATAAAAGACTCAAGCTAGCTAAATCCCTTGCCAAGTTTAGAGGACAACACGCAGATA
Source organism: Osmerus mordax (assembly GCF_038355195.1). Lineage (NCBI taxonomy): Eukaryota > Metazoa > Chordata > Actinopteri > Osmeriformes > Osmeridae > Osmerus > Osmerus mordax. Next base: position 10,543,536 of record NC_090071.1, read on the forward strand.
GCTACTGTATGTTCCTGTCGCTGACCAAATCGGTTCTGGTCAGCAGCTTGTAAGAGGTCGTCTGGATTTGATCTGCTGTGTAAACATTCTGAATCCTAGACTAATCGAACTCTTGGACCAGCATGTTGATACATCGATCGTGACATGTTTCCATTCCCGTCATGGTTCTGAGTGTAGAGTTTGCGTGGGTTTAGAATGAGAGGCACTCTTTGTGTTGCGTGCGTGTTTGCTTGTGATCACACCTTGATCTCCTTATTTTATCTCATTAAGAGAGTGATATCCTAATCCTTCCCCTTTCTGGCTAATTATTCTGTCACACACACACTGACGTGGTGACCCACACTGCCCATACGTGTCTGATGTGTGTATACTGTATAGTTTTGAGCTACTCCTTTTGGACACTCATGCAAACGTACTGGGCTAAACTAAAACTCAGACACCCAACACTGTTCAAAACCTTCATTTACTGTACCCCGAACCATTAACCAAATACCAAGCATGTAAGTAACGTTAGCCATAGTCTTACCACCTGCTGTCAGAAATATGTTGGCGTGGTTCTGAGGTCCTGGGGAACACAGCACCACATTCCTGTGTGAGGCCACGGTGGTCTGGGGTCCAGCGCATGAGGCTCTAAGCCTGGGGAAAAATGTCTTAATAACCTGGCTGGTTCTTTCTAGGGTTGGTCACTAACACAATGGCTGCCTTTGTCTCTGCCCCAGGGGGGGGGAGACGTGGCCTGAGGCAGTGAGGCAGTGAGGCAGGCTCATGCGGCTCGGGAGGCGGAAGGTCGGAGTCAGGAGACGGAGGGGCAGTAGGAAAGAAATGAGGAGGGTGGAGGTTGGGGGGGGGGGGGGGTTTGGTGGAGGAGGTGAGATGATTGAAAGGTAGGTGGTAGGGGGCAAGAGGCAGGAGGTGGAAAGTGGGGGACATTGAGGTCGAGGTTTTGGGGCGTGAGGCCGGGGCT
>NC_090071.1:10546999-10548392 GCF_038355195.1 Osmerus mordax
GTGTGTGCGTGTGTGTGTAGTTCTTGAAAAGGCTCTGCTGAAGTCTCTGCAAAGGCTCGATAGCTTTCTGCGGACCCCGCTATCGGACGAGCTCGACGGGAACAGCGGAGACAAAGCCCTGGAGTCGTCACGCTGTTTCCTGGATGGCTCCGACCTGACTCTGGCAGACTGTAACCTGCTGCCCAAACTACACATCCTCAAGGTACGAGCTCACTGAGGAACACCTGTTCCAACATGGCAGTCTGACCTTGGTACATCTCTCCCAGAGCAGAGGTGTGTCAGTGGAGATAATGTAAGAAGCAAGATGTGCTTGCCACGACACAAATGATGCCAGATGGTCTTACGATTTATTAATGATGAATTATTCATTGGATCATAAGATTCTTACGATTTGATGTCTGATTGTTCTGATTTGACTTGTGCTTTATTCTCCCTTGTTGCCATGCTAGGTGGTTGCCAGGAAGTACCGTGGCTTTGAGATCCCAGCTGACATGACAGGGGTGTGGCGATACCTGAACCACGCCTACCAGAGGGAGGAGTTTATCAACACCTGCCCTGCCGAGAGGGAGATCGAGTTTGCCTACTTGGATGTGGCCAAACGGATCAAGTAGAAAGTGGGAGGATTAGGAATTAAAAGGACCAATTCCAAACCAATTCCTCTCATCCTTTACTGGGGTGTTGATGACTCTTGATGAGTGCACGGATTGGTGGATAGGACTAGTGTTCAATTTTACATTTGGTTTGGAATTGGACCATAGCATTCAAAACAAATACACGTGTTTGAGTGTATGTGTGTATGTGTGTGTCTGTGTACTCACGGGTTGGGTTTCACAGTGGTTGTGTTGTACTGTCCGATGTGAATATGAGACCCATAGAATGATCAGGTCTACATGAAGAACAATGCTTTTAGTCCATTATCAGTCCAATACTAGACAAATGTTTGTCCAGTACTAGTCCTACTCTACAATGTGTACAATATCAAAGTCTATTGGATGGGCAATGTATTGTAGTCAGATTATATTGCACTACTATCCAACAGACTCCAAATCCCTGAGCGCATGTCTGAACTACATGAAGCAACCATGACCATTTAGTAGGCTCTATGCTGCATTGTAAGAGTAATTGTAAACAATACACCTGTCATCATTTTCATTGGGAATCCAACACTATGGCCTTGACTACAATATATTATTATGTACCCATTTATGCATCGGAATCATTAATATGAGAAAGTCTCTCTAAATTAAAATCAACTTATTTTATTTCTTTCTATTTTTCATTTTGTTTGTCAATCAGAGTGGAAAGGCTGTCAAGCTGCGAGGACAAGGATCTGAGGAGCCATGACAGTTGTCTACTTGTACCTTTTACAAAAAGCTAACTGTACTCACTATCA
>NC_090071.1:10548492-10560081 GCF_038355195.1 Osmerus mordax
CAGGAGGCGACATTAAAGCAAGGTCGTTTTTGAAGGTTAACCACTGCTTTGCAAGTCGAGTCAGGATGACTTAGATGGACTAAGAAGCTTTTGACATATTGAAAATATGGGGGAATTCAAAGTGTTCTTTTAGGGTTGAAAAAAGTTGTTTGACAAAACAGTTCAGGGTGAAACAAGGTAAGGCCTCATGATGGTTCACCCTGCACCTTGGGGACGTGAGTGGAATGGCTCTCTGCATTTACAATGAGTTGCTAATCACTAATGGGAGAACAGAGAAACCTACTGAGTGCTTACTGTCTTGTCTCCCTGTTGGCCTGAGTTCCCAGGGCCCATGCTTAGAGGTCCCTTGAGAACACGAATGGCAGTGGTTAAGTTCATTGTTCGGAATGGGTCGGTCCATGACTGACTGACCCAACTAAATGTCTAAACTCTTTTTCTCATTGCATGGGTGGTCTAAGGAGATGACCATTCATTGAGTCCAAAGTACCCTGGATGTGAACAGAGGCAGGACAACAGTGTCTGTTCCTCATCTGACATTGACACTTCAACAGATGACAAACAGCAGTTGAAGTGTCGCACCTTGTGAAACTCGCCTCGTTTCCTACGTTGTGCGTTGACTTCAGTGTTACTGTAATGTGGACAGGTGCGAGTCCAGACATTCCGTCTTTCAAGATATGCCACCAATCGGGGGCCACAAGATGTTCTTGCCCAGTATATCTTGAATGTTGTGCGCATGTACTGTATATACAGTGTAAGTGTTTAGGTGACATTGGATTTCACAGTTAGAGGCCCTGGCTTCCACAAAAACGAAATCAATACCACTCCTCTGCCTCCGTTTCCACGATCAGGTTTCCCATCTTTCGCATTGACAAACATTTCTCCGTGGAAAGCCCAACGATCTGTAGTTTCACCTGCAGGGCCAGTAAATGGCTGCGCATTGTGTCATCTGTGACAATGGGATGTGTGAACATAGAGGGAGCCAATTATCTTGAGATAAAAGTTTCTCAGATGAACCGAGGGTGTCTACAATTTGTCTTGATGTGTTTTGATCGCTCGGCAGTCTAAGGGGTTTCGAGAGGCAGAGGTAGACAGTAAGTGACCATTAAAGGTTTCGTGAAAGTATACAAGAAAATATTATTATTCTAAAGGACCTTGCTTGGCTCATCAAAAGCATAATAACTCGTGTTCCTTGTCAAAATGACTCCACTGATGTTATGACAAGTGGGTGAATTATCTGCTTCAATCCTATTGAATTTCAACTTACATCCGGGTTTCAAGGGATAAGTGAGACATTTTGAACATTGAAGAACATTTGTGCCAAAATTAGTGATGAACTGGTATTTGTACAAGACAGCTGCTTTTGAATGTGATAGGGATCTTTTTCTCCTTCTTCATCTCCCTCTTCCTCTCTCTCTCCCTCTCTCGTTTCTCTCTTTTTAACACAGCAGTCAATTCTAAGGTACATCCACAATCATAATGCAGGGAGAGGCACTTCCAGAAATTCCAGCAGCTGCATAAATTGTATTTTAACATTAAGAAGTGCATTCATTTCTCTCTACAATCAGAAAAAAAGCTGAAACTATGATTCTTGTCAAAATGACTGATTCAATCTTTATTCATTTAGGGGCAAAATGGTGAGATTCACAAGTTCTGTTTCTGGCTCAATACACCACATGAATTAATGAGATTATGTTAATGAAGTCAGCTCTAGTTGAATAGTTCTAAATCAGTGGGTCATACAGTAATGCAGTCTTACTGTGTGCACATTTCCAGAGGAGCGATGTAATCAGTGCACACATAGTTGTGATTGGCGCAGGAGGAATTCGGTATAAGGAAGAGTTCTGTATAAGGAGGTGCTCTGTATAAGGAGGTGCTCTGGAGAGAGGAGGTGCTCTGGAGATAGGAGGTGTTCTGAATAGGGAGGTGCTCTGGAGAGAGGAGGTGGTCTGGAGAGAGGAGGTGTTCTGGAGAGAGAAGGTGCTCTGGAGAGAGGAGGTGCTCTGGAGATAGGAGGTGTTCTGAATAGGGAGGTGCTCTGGAGAGAGGAGGTGGTCTGGAGAGAGGAGGTGTTCTGGAGAGAGGAGGTGCTCTGGAGAGAGGAGGTGCTCTGGAGAGAGGAGGTGGTCTGGAGAGAGGAGGTGCTCTGAATAGGGAGGTGCTCTAGAGAGAGGAGGTGCTCTGGAGAGAGGATGTGTTCTGGAGAGAGGAGGTGCTCTGAATAGAGAGCTGCTCTGGCATCAGCTGTACAGTACCGAACATGCAACCTGAACTATGACTATGACTCCAGCAATGATGAAACCTGGCTTAAGTCATTACAGCCAGGGAGTACATTTGACACGTTTGTCAAACTATCCCTTTCACAAGAGCAGGCGGGTGAACTACTGGTTGGAACTGAGCGTAAATCAACTGGACCTCCGTGTCCATTTGTTTTTTTTACAGAATGTATTAGCCCTCCTTTAAAGGGCAGGGGTGTAGATTTCCCAGGAGAATGTGCTGCACATCTGGACATTCTCTTGTCCAGTCTATTGTCTTGGCAGCTTTGTTTTAGAGATGTTTTGATTAGTAGGGACAAGTCTTCTGTACATGACATGTCTTCCATTAGCCATACTCTGTACGGCCTCTGAGCACATTGTGGATTAATGATACATGGGAGATTTAACAGTATTTAGTGGACGGCGGGCAGTTAGCACCAGGGGACACAAAAGAACTCTACTGGGATAACACTGGATTATAGAAACACTGGGATATTCTGTCACCAGATTCCTGCAGATCTGTTTTACACTGTCAGGCAGAGTCAATGAACATAGATGATACCCTCATGAGAGATACCCTTTTTTAATAAACTGATATCTAGTGCCACGTCGCCAGTGCAGTTAAGTGTTAAGTGTCCTAGTCTTTTGATATACTTTGATATTGACTATTACTATAGTTTACCATTTCGGATGTTTGAAATTGGATTTGTTGTGTAACATAGTCACATCTTTCAGCATACTGCAACAGATTATTGAATTCTCGGCACAAGAGTCATACTGGAAATAGCTTTTTTCGGTTTTCTGCTCTCTTATGTCAAGAAAAAACACTGGGCCGGCGGCTTTTTCTGCAGGATCAGGTGACCGTATTCCCTGCTGCTTCAGAAGTTCATCATCATGTGGCTGTGAGGGCTTTAAAGCTGATCAAACACAACGCTGAACCAACAGGAAATGGTCAAATGAGTGATTCTCCTGTCATTACCCATTGGGATTAGTGCCATATTTAATTTCCCAATTTTGCTGGGTGGGGGGGGGGGGGGGGGGGGGGGGGTATTATAATACATGCGTATAGTGCCATTGATCCTTGGTCTATGACACACAGTCTGTTTCAAGGTGTCAAGTGTGTGTTTGACTGCTAGGTGGGATGAATGTATGGTTGGCTGCATGCACAAGAGGCAGTAGACCTATCAGGAGACCTGAATGACCTCATCGACGCCAGCTGCAAGAACGCAGGAAGCCCTCGATTCATTTCAAAGAAACTCAAATCAATGGCAGCATCCACCCAGCCCTACTTTACCCGGCGTGTCCCTGAAATGCCAGGTCCAGAGAGGATGGCGGCCAACGCACAGCCGAAACGCTGGCAGACAGACTACTGATATTCCACACTGTACATGGGGATGATATGTTTAGAAACCAAGGCACAGATTTACCTCACAGCCTTTTTGAAGGCTTTGATTCTCATCTAGGTTCCCCTGTGCTATAGCATGACTACCAAAGACAATACCCTGTGAAGATTCATGTATTCGAATAAATTTCGGGCCACAGCGTTTGAAAAGAAAAGGGTTATTGTTGACAGAGTTGACAGGAGATCAACATGCTGATGCGCTTCAAAACAGCCGAGTAGCTCCTCGCATGTGGCCTCAACCATGTCTCCTCAGCTCCATCACCCCCCAGGGAGAGGATCTATATTTCAGTCACGGCACTTTCCCTCCTCGGTAACCAGAACCATTAGTCTCCTCCAAAACACGCAGTCTTTATTTCCACGACCCCCCCCCCCCCTCCCCTCCCCCCCCACCCCTCTGAAGCAGTGCATTGTGGGGGGCCATGCTTCTCAGGTTGCCCTTCAAGACGCTGACATCATCTTGCAGAGTGCCGGGAACCCATCGAGGTGAAAGTATTTGTTTTCACGTGCATGTTCGATTTCCCCTCTCATATTGGGTGACTTGACTTCCTGCCCTCCGCGAGGGAAAATCGTTCCACAAAATCCAGTTCAGCAGTGATGTGGCGTCAATTACCAGGCATGCGGGCGAAAATGTAACAGAAGTGTATAACCAGTGGCAGATGCCGGTTGGATTGATTGAGCTGGTTTGATTGATTGAGGTGGTTTGATTGATTGAGCTAATTTGATTGATTGAGCTGGTTTGATTGATTGAGCTGGTTTGGTTGATTGAGCTGAATGTTTTACTGTAAGTAACTGGTAAGTTATGTACATGAAAGCACTTGGCGTGATAGCAATGTGGAGATTGATTTGAACGATCCAGTGCATGCCCACGCAGGTGTGCATGTGTGTGAGCATGTGCGTGTTTTCTACTGCCCTCACCTGTGTCATCTGGACCAAAAGCCCTCCGTTTCAAGCAAAGAGTTCTAAGCCACATTTGACCATTCCTACATCATCACTTTGAACATGTTTGAATCTGGATGAGTAGACAGAATCCTCCTCTGGGGCTGTCTTCTGGTTCGTTCCTTGGTGCCCTGGCAGCCTTCCTGCTCTGACTGCAGTGTAAGCCAGGGATTTAAAAGCAATAACATCCAGGGTTATCTACTCAGTACCACTCCCTGGATGCTGTCTACAAAATGTTTGCCTTCGATATTGTGTCTTTGTGTTTTCATTTCAACTATAACTGCCGTAAAACTCGCAGAAATGCAGGGGCGGAGCAGCAAAATCACACACTTCTTAAAAGGACCTCGTCATCTTTATTCCGGTAGCACACAGCCCTAAATGCCTGTGTGTGTCACATGACAGAATACAGAAAGAAAGAAAACTTGTAGGCATGTAAGCACTTATGATTTCAAAACAGTTACAGAGCCAAAAGGAGATTTTGAAGCAGATGGGTCCTTGTTCCTTGGCAGAGGAACAGAAGGGGGTTGCATGCTGCAGGAAATATGCGTGTACTGACAGGACACACAGGAAGACTCGAGAGTCACACAGTTCTTAGAAAGGGGATTAATAGTAGTCATAATTGACATTGGCGCCGTGTCTGTAAGTGCCCCGGTCCTGAGGACCAATGGCAGCGTTCTCGTCGTAATGATGCTGGCGTCCCTGGTCGCTTGACCTTGATTGGTCCATCCAGTAGGAAAGGTCAGTCTCCAGCCTCTGTATTGGGACAACATAGTGGAGTGATAACGCTGTATAATACCTTGTGTTATGATAGCATGGTTCAAAGCTAAGTGAATTGATTACAGCTGTTCAGAAAGTACACTTTAAAAAGCGAAAGGATTTGCTGCCTCGAAGCTTTGGCCAGACCACTGTGACAGACTGAATCAAAAACTCAAAAACCAGTAAAAGAGAAACTTTCCTAGTGTTTACAATGGCACACTCTAGGCTGCCACCTGCGTTGGACATGCAGCACAGTACCCAAAGCTGGTCAGTGAACTCAGGACTTCCAAATCGAAACTACAGCGCGTGTTCACCTGCCGGTAACTGTACATCTGTCAGCGCTGACAGCACCCATCACACGTGTTCCCAGCGAGTGCAACACGACTTCCCGGCCAGTCAGCTGCACTCTCCGGCAGAGGACGCAGATGTGTGGAGGCAACGTAGCTCCGGTCATGGCTGTGACACGCACACGACGGGCAGCTGAGCTCACCCGGACACAGGTGTGACAGACACCGCCATTAACAGAATCACGCACCCTCGCTGTGCTAATGCTGTCGCCTTGAACGGAACACAATTGCACGGGCACGCGCACGCGCACTCAGCTTGGAATAGACCGGTTTGGACAGCCCACATGTGGAGTTGAGATGTCGTCAAGAAGCTGACTGTTCCGCACAGGGGTTAATAGATACAACGAGCACTAGCCTAATCGAGTCAGTTATATATAGTTACACAAACACTAACCTGGTGTATACGGTATGTAATTATATTAAAGGAAATCAACGAAGTGAAATGAAAAGACTGGGTATTGGGTAAGGAAGAACATTTCAAACAAGTTAGTAACAGAACAAGCGTGAGTTCCACAATAACAAACACTCGGTTTACAAAACCGCTGCTAGAGAACGCTCCCGGGTCCCGTCGAGCGTCGGGTTCCTCTCAGCAGGGAGGGCTCCGCGGCAACAGACGTGTACTCACAGCTTCATCGTAGCCCATGTGCATGAACTGCATGATCCACTGCTGGACATCTGGTCGGCTGCGGTCCCACAGGTTCCTCCTCAGCCGCCTGCCCGGGGGCGCCAGGAACTGCTTCGCCTTGGAGGGGGCCACCGCCAGCGCTTCGGGCCTCGCCTCCCCCCCCGCTGGAAGAGAGACGACAGACGGGGGTGGGGGAGGGGATGGGGGTGAGGGGCGTGCCGAGAGGCGGGGTGGTATTCGAGCGTCCACCTGATAGCACACACGCGGGGAGGGGGGGGGTCGAAGCCGGGGGAGGCGCCCCCCCCCCCCCCCCCGCCCTCCGCCCTCCCCCCTTCCCCCCTCCCATCCTCCCACCCCCACCATTTGGGGGGGGAGAGCTCGAGCATTTCTGACCCCCACGTCAGAGCCCGAGGCCACATCCGCAACACACCTATAAATACCAATCCTGCCTCTGGATTATTCATGATAATGATGCCAGCTGAAGCTGTCACACGTCGCTCAGCGCCTGCGCATCGACAGGACCTGCAGACCACCAAGCTCCTGAGTGGGAGTTCTGCCAGCTAGACAAGTGTGAACTTTCCTGTCGCCAAGGGAAGGTTCTGGAAATGTGTTCTTGGGACTCGTGCTGCAGGCACGTGTTTGGCGAGCTACGGGTCTACAGCTTTGAGATCCTCTCACCACAAACGTACACGAGAGCCGTAGGACACATCCCCTCAGCCGTACATACCGTCCCGTTTCTTCAGCAGGTTGTGGAGCGTGCTCCCCCTTGCGCTGTCTGTGTGAAACCAAAAGAGAGGCAGTTAGTTGTGTGCGTGTGTGTGTGTGTGTGGGCATGTTTGCGCATGCGTGTGCGTGTGCACGTACTTGTATGTTTGGGTGCGCGCATGTGTGCGTATGTTTGTGTGTGTGTGTGTGTGTGTGTGTGCATGTGTGTATGTTTGAGTCTGTGTGTGTGTGTGCATGTTGTCGTGTCGATTTCTGGGATGAAAACAAATCCTGAAGCCTTGTGTAGCAAACCAGGGGAAACAGACCAGCCAATCCGGCACAGAGGGCGGGTCCATAGGCTTAGATTGGGGGAGGTGATAGAGGGAGTCTACCTGCCTGTTCAAGTGCTGCAGCCACTTGGTCACACCTGCAGCCCATCAGGTGATCAGGGGAAGGCATTAAGGGAGCCAGCCCAAGGCAGCATGGGAGGAGAGTGAAGAACAAAGGACCAGAGAGGCAAACCTGCAGTAGTGTTGTCTCTGGAAGGAGATCGGCTGGAGAAAGGCCTGACCTCTCGCTCTGCTCTAAACCCCCCACAGGGCAACACCACGTGAAGGCTTCCCCGGACGGGAAGAATCCTGACTTACAGTTTGTCCCACTACCCTTTTCCCCCGGCATCAGTTATTAAAGGACACTTTATGTTACAGCTAAATGTCTCTGAGTCACCTATTTCATTGGGAATCTGGCTTTCAAGTCCCCTGGGTTGGTACACTTGGTGGAAATTGTCCAGACCTCTTTTACCTATACCTTATAACTGCTGTCAAATGCATGTGGAAGCAGCTCATTCAAATCCCATTTTAAAAGCTCATGCATTTCTGAATGTCAGAGATTAGCCAGTGAAGTATGGAACATGCAAGCTCACAAATGGAAAGAGAGAATAGGGTTGGGTAGGATGCTGATGGGAACAGGCATGTAGTAGGTATCTTCTATCAGAGCAGACGGTACTGTTTGAGTGGATGTGAGAGAGCCGGTTGAGGACCAATACACCATTATCTCCAGTGAGGTTGGCTCCCAGACAGCGTAGCGTGATGGTGTGAGATTCTCTCCCCCGGCTGGAGAGGGTCTGGGTGCGCACATGCACGTCTCCCTGTATCTCACTTCATCGGTCTCTTTAAGATTCTCTCCCCTTGTTTGTTCAAGTTTAGGCTCGAATCTTTCTCTCACTCTATTTCCCCTTCACAACTTGTATATTTTAGTTTACTACTTTACCACGGCAAACCCTCAGAGGCAATAAAATAGCTCCCGATATATTCAAATCTCGGACCTGTACTTAGACAACACCGTGTCATAATGGATCGAGAGAGAGAGCTCAAAATGGACAGTATATCGACCCAAAGGCTTTACCTGAGTAGTAGACGAGTAGAGTACCGAGCAGCAGGAGCTGGAGGAAGAGCTTGTGGACCGCCATCGTCTCCTCCACCGTCTCAGCCGAGGTTCTGAGGTGTCTCTGGGGCCAGGTGAGGGGTGGGGTGAGGGTTGGTGGGGGGACTGCAGCTGGAGCAGACGAGGCAGCCCCCGGGGCCCAGAGAGCAAACATTCCTGTTCTGGAGGGAAACCTGCTTGTGCCGGTTGAGGAATGCACACAGAGATGGTTTAAAGGGATAGTTCCCATGATGTCTCCGGATGACTCCGGATGGGACCGGAAAACACAAAGGGCCGTCTGCTTAGGGTGTCCCATAGCGATGCCTGTGTGAATCCCTCCACGGTCTGTCGAATATCTTTTGTATACGACAGGTACGACAGGTCTCTATTCTGTCGTGGAGGCGCACTTAACACAATGGGGTGTGGTGGTAAGTGGTGTTGTTAGGTTTCAGCACGTTGAGTCGGTGTACCGCTGTGCGCTAGCCGGGGCCCAATGTCTTTCCCAACCCACTGTGATGCTCTCTGCAGTAGAGCAAAGCTTTTCAAAATGGTCAACTGTCTACCATTTGAAGTGGTCAGTGGTTTGAATCTCGGTTTTCTTACACAGAGGGGCAGCTGTCGAAACAAAACAAAACATCAAACATATACTGATGTACACTGCTTCATAGAAGTACACAGACATCACGACACAGGATAATTAAGTCACCTTTCACCTTTCAGTGTGATTTCACTCCCTTGAAATCACGCATGAAATCACTGCATGTTACCATGCAGAAAGAGCACAACATCTCAAGGGAAGGACAGATGTCTCTCGGTATGAAATAACTCAAGTCTTCTAGCACTTAACTTCAGTTCCTGCCATGAATTTGAAAGAAGTCGGACCCTCTAGACATGTAAACACCACAAGTACAGCAGGGGGCAGCGTGAAAGTGTGACACCTCCAGCAACGTTTGACTGAAATAGCTTTAGCAGGCGTTGGGTGGTGATAACACATCTGTTCCGATAACTGCTTTGGGGGAAATGTTCGAGAAGTGTACAGACATATCAAGAGAAAGACACTCAATTCTCTCCGTTAAATGAGACAACACATAAATGACTGTACGAAAACAACATCACTGACATAACTAGAAGAATCTTTCCTGAAAGATAGATGCTTCTTGTGTAGATGTTTCGAGGGAGACAAGTCAATGGTGCATTGTAGATGTAATGTAGTTGAACCTTCCAATTAAAAACGTCCGGAAACAACCGCAAGTTTACAGTGGGACCCTGGGAAGCTTAGCCTTTCGATCGAAAGAAACCAGTCTGTTCCCATGTTAGTAATACACGCTTACATATACACATTTAGTATATACACTTAGCATGTACACGCTTCTCTTTGGTGTATAGAATCTGAATGCTGCTCATCCTATTTATCCAATTTATCACTGATGGCACTTTGATCCGTTAAGAGGAAATATGACATAAGAGCTTTGGTGCAAGGAGGATCCTTGAATTAGCAATGTTCATTTAACGGCTGGTTAGGCTTTCAGAGGGACAGGAAGATTCACTACATCTGTCTGCATTCTCCTCCCAAGGGGGCTTGACCGCCACAGTCGCATGGGATTGACACGATACCCTCCCCCCTCCCCCTCCCTCCTACCCCATGAGTCTGAAATATAACCGAATCGGAAATATAACGCCACACTCCACACAGCGTGGTCATGGACCTCCCCTACTCCTCCCTTCCCCCTTTCTTACATTATGGGGGGGGGACGATGACGCTGTCCTGTTATTATATTAGAATTGTCACCATACACCATGCAGCACTTTCTACACACGATGTACCCACGACCAAGTCGAGGCTGATGGCCAAGGAAAGATTGTTAATTGAATTCATGTGAATGTGGTTCTTACAGCTTCATGGAAATCATGCACAGGGGTCTCTGAAGAGACATTCCTCCGCTGTGTGTTTTGAATGCCTTGCAGTCTACCCATATTCATGAGTGATTTTCCCTGTCCTTCAGCACAGGTATCACTGTATTGTGCCGAGCAAAACATGCAGGGATGTTTCAATGACAGTACTATACTGGAGTGTCACAGAACAAAGGATTTTCACAGAGATGGTTCAGTGATCACTAATTTGTTTCAGAGAACTCAAGCGTGTAAGTGTGTGAAAGTCAACACCATACACAGATTTGTATTTATTTATTATTAATTATCAACAACCAGCAATGCCTGGGACCTCTATGGTAGTAACACAACAGTCAGTGTGAAAGGGTCGTGGGTTCGGATCCCTGGTTCACTCCTCTGGCTCCTCGGTGCCGTAGCCCAGCCGGCTGGCGGAGGGGAAGTGAGCCCAGAAGGTTCTGGCCAGGTCCTCGATCTTTTCATAGCCAGCGTGCGAGCGCAGCTCCTCCACCCAGCCGAAGAAGTCGGAGGAGGTCAGCGCCCAGTTGGGCACGTTGCGCTTGTCCCGGGAGGCTCCTGACGACCAGAACAGGGAAGGGTCACTGACGGACAGCACAGTAACACGGGCTCGGCCCAATTATACACACAAACTGGTTCGGTAGCTGTGAAGATCTAGCAAAACGTTCCCAAACAGTGTGGGTCTCCTGTGTCCCTGTTCCTGGAGCTGCACCAATCAGAGCAAGCGCAATCCGTCTCTCCACACGATATCTTACCCCCTTATACAAGCTAAGGTTACGATGCTTTCCTTTATCCAAAGTCAATAAACTTTCTGGTACAAAACGGCTTGTCTTCCAATGAAAGGAGAGCCGCATAGAGCCGTTGTTGAGCAGCAATGGCTTATGGTGAATTACAGGGAGTCTGGTCAGGTAGGGCCCCCTGGAGACCTTCAGGCCCAGGCTCACCTCTTTATACGGGCAAGGTGGGGTCTGCTAACATGGACAACAATGCTGCCCACCAGAAAGAAATGTGCACAGTTCCCCTGCTGTAGACCCTAAGAACCTGTTTGTTTCTGGATGCTCGTGCACACTCAAACATTGAAACGAGCACGCTCGTTTGATTGAGTCTAGTCTCTGGTCCACTTACCTTCAGCTTCCTCTCCTGTCATCTCCTCTGCCCCTGGGGGAGACAAAAACAAAAATGATTCAAACCATCTGACAGGCATGAAGCAACCGTTCGGCTTCTTCAAACTGCCTCGCT